>NC_056701.1:26359305-26438956 GCF_018831695.1 Puntigrus tetrazona
ATTCGTTCAACAGTGCCAAATATGCAACATCACTAAAACCTCTCTCACCAACGCCCAGCAGGACTCCTACAACCGCTACCCATACCAGAAAGACCATGGTCTCACTGCCATCGACTTCGTGGCGGATCTGCGGTCTCAATTCCTTCACCACGGTGCTCACGGTTGTTGACCGGTTTTCTAAGTCTTGCAGGTTCATACCTCTGCCGAAATTACCCACAGCCTGGGAAACTGCCGAGGTGCTTTTACAGCAAGTGTTCCGTTTTTACGGCTTACCAGAGGACATTGTATCAGACCGTGGCCCACAGTTCACCTCTCGAGTCTGGCAAGCCTTCTGTTCCCAACTCAATATTAATGTAAGTCTAACGTCAGGTTATCACCCCCAATCCAACGGTCAAGCGAAGCATGAATCAGGAACTGTCTCAATTTTACGAATTACTGCCACGACAATCAAAACGATTGGAGCCGCTATCTTGTCTGGGCTGAGTATGCGCAGAACTCATTGAGGAAGCAATCTACCGGGCTGACTCCCTTCCAATGTGTCCTGGGCTTTCAACCACCACTATTTCCCTGGTCTGGAGAACCCTCAGCACTACCCGCAATCAATTCGTGGCTACAGAGGAGTGAGGAAGTGTGTGCTCACGTTCATCTCAGAGGAGCAGTCAGGAGGTTTCAAGAACAAGCCGACCGCCATCGCCGAGAGGGCCGGAATATTCACCTGGCGACTGGGTCTGGCTATCGACCCGGGACCTCCGACTTCGGTTACCCTGCAAGAAGCTAAGCCCAAGGTACGTGGGTCCTTTCAAGGTCATTGCACAAGTCTCACCAGTTTCTTACCGCCTAGATCTCCCTGCTAATTACCGTGTGCTTCTACATTCCATGTCTCTTTGCTTAAAACCGCCGGTGGCCGGGAGGAGAGAGGACCAGGATGAGGTTGCTGCCGAGGACGCCCTCCCTAATCATCGATGGCGAGGAAGCCTACCAGGTTCGAGAAATCCTGGATTCACGACGCCGAGGCAGGGAACTGCAGTACCTAATCGACTGGGAGGGCTATGGACCAGAAGAAAGGTCCTGGATACCTGCTCGAGACATTCTCGATCCTTCACTCATCGCTACCTTCCACCAGGACCACCCCGACAAACCTGCTCCCAGACCCGTGGAAGACCTCGGCGTCGAATCACCCTCGCTTCGGAGCCGCTCGCAGGGGGCTCTGTTATGAACAGCACCTCTGTGGCTCTCTCCGACCACCACCAGAGGAGCCCTCACCTGAGTACTGATCGCTCTAGGACTCCATTTCCCATAATCCCGTGCCTTGGACTGATTAGCGCTGCCAGGTGTTCCTCATTCCCTTTCCCCTTTAAAAGATCTGCCCTGCCATCAATATGAAGTCTTGTTTGTTTGTACAGCAATTCCAGCGTTTATTCCTGTATCTGTATTCCTGTTGCCGACCTTGTTCCTGTTTGATTCTACGATTGATTTCTGCCTGCCTACCGACCCTCTGCCTGTCTTTGTTTACGTCTCTTGGATTCCCCTGTATACTGTCGTTCGCTCCTGTTTTACCCTGCCTGTCTGACCACGATTAAAGTCTGTCGCAAATGGATCCCCTGTCTTGACCAGTCATTACAAAAAGCGTCCGTTTTCAAGCATCACAGCATTTTAATACCGTTTTAAAGTCATAACATGAGATTTTTCAAGTAATTGTGCGAAAATTATGCTTTATTAATTAAAAACTCTGTGAATAAGAATAAAAGGTGTTTTATTACCTCTAGTCTTCATTTCTTTTGGAAACTGCAGTATTATGTACTTGTTGGTACATATTTTGTGTCTCGCTTAAAAGTGCACCCAGGTACGTTTATGCCATGAGACCAGGCAGGTACATTTATACATATATGGTTTTTTTTCACAATACAGCTTCTACTCACTATACCCCAAAAACAGAGTTACTCGAGTTGCTACTTATAGTCGCTTTCTAACAGTGCACACTACATATAACGTGGGAATATTAAGCAGCATATAATGTAACGAGCACAATTTTTTCTCTCTCACACACACACACACACACACACACACACACACTCTCTTCAACTAAGCTTGACACACTGTGCATTGCATCATGACTTTGTTGAGATCTCTGGGTATCTAATCCAAATCTCACCCAGGGTTTGCAGAGCGGCAGCACCCTCAGGAACTAAAGGGTTATTTGATCTTGTTCTTTTCTCAAATAACCCCGAGCAAATTCATATGTATACTGTAGGAGTTCGTCTTAAGAGCCTCTTTCAAAAGCGGAGAATGAATGTTTGAATACAAATCCGCGTCTTTTAACAGACGAGACCGTCGCTTGAGCATTTGCCTAATAAAACCGACAGTGGATGATTGGCACAAAATCGCAACAGACAGGAGCCCGTCCGTGTCTACCTGTCAAGGTTCGGAAGACTTTCGCTCAAGGGGACACGTAGTTCTGCTGGAAATGAGAAAGCATCATGTTGTGCGCATCTGTGAGTCCTGAGTCACACTTGTGACGCGGAGCTCTTGTGATCATAGGTCGTGACAATATGCACGCGACACCACGGAGCTGTTATATGACACAGCTGAATGCCAACAGATTAATGCCGCAGATGTGATGTCAGATGGAAGACCTTGGGGCCGCTTTTGCAGAGATGCATGACTAACTTTAGACATCGTGTGCTTAAAATAGATTTAAACGCATTACAAATACATGCAGCTCATCTTGTGCAAACATTAAAGTAATAGTTGGTTTTAAAATTGATAATTACGTCTTCAGGCTTGATGGGGCGCTATAATTGAGAGCTGTTTGAGAACATTTTCAGTGAATAAGTTACATTTTTATCTGTTCTAAACCCAGATTGATGTCTTCAGAGGACTTTAAAGTATGTCGGTTTGTCTACAGGAGAAAAGGGTATGTGCTTAATATTTGGTGGAATTTACATTTTACAAATAATTAGCAAGTAACACACTGAATTAAACTTAAAATTGTAAAAGAGAAAAAAAATTATATATGTATATATATATATAAATATATATATATATATATATATATATATATATATATATATATATATATATAAATATATATATATACACAGTATATATAACAACATAATGGTGAGTAAAATAAATAAGTAAACCTTTAAAATCACCACAATGCCTTAAGAAAATACAATTTCTGAACAGAACTGAGTGGATAAAAATAATATGTTTGTGCTACACTGAATAAAAAAAAATTCTTGTAAAAACAATTAGAAATTTTGAATAAATCTCATAAATAATTTGAACTAAGGAACACGTCGCGTTGAATTAAACATGAAAGACCGAAAAGGTATTTTCTTGTACGCACTCCAATAACCTTTGTTTTATTTAACTTCGAAAAATCAATTTTTCAGCGTAAGCTGTTCCACTGGGGCTAATTCTTACACATGAATTACGATTAATTGTTGCTGCATTGTGTACACATTTAGCGGTCTCTGTCAATAATTTAGTTTTGGCCCAGGCTGAAAGACTTAGCGTTCTTTTTTGAGGCTTTGGAGAATAAGCTGTGTGAATACTAAGCTTGCAGCAGCCACCTGGATCGGAGAGCGAGGGAGAAACCCGAATGTGTTTTCCAATTTGGGTGGAGTCGCGGCAGAGGTGGCAGCCGCCCGCTGCGTGTGTCTAAACGAACACGGAAACTGTCACCAAACCCGTGACCCGAGCCGCCCCGCGCAGTATTACTGCCAGCAACAGGCCATTAAGCCTCTGCCTCTGAAGACACATAGGAGCGAGACGGCGGCCACATATAAACTAGGTGTGAGGAAAAAACAACGGCAAAAACAACGCCGGATGTTCGTACAGGGCCCCCGAAAATAATTGGAGACGGTACACGCCCTCAGCCTCACGACGTCCCGAAGCCAAATCTATGATTTACTTTGTGTTGTTTGTCCAAAGTCTTTTTTATTGTATGGAAAAGGTCTGCTTAAAGACTGTTTACACTACCCTCGGAATAAAATATCCTCCTTTGTGTTCCTCAAAAGAAGAGACCTTCTCCATACAATAAAAAAGACTTTGGAGAAAACAAAATAAATAAATGTTTGAATATTTTAGAAATATTCAAGGAATATGCCTGAAAAAAGAAGTCATATGTCACCCTATTTAGTATATATATATATATATATATATATATATATATATATATATATATATATATATATATATATATATATATATATATAAATAAATAGTAAAATTATATAGGTCTATGGGTCTAGCTTCCGGTCTCATCCGTGCCCAGCTATTTTTAGCTGCTTGATATGGAAAACGAATGTGTCTTATCATGTTATTTTAATGTATTGTCTTAATTACGAACACACTTGTTGTTGTTTTAAAGTATCATCTTAATAATGGCCTGTATTATCTTGCAGTGCGAACCGTTTTTACCCTTTACAGCCCGTTCTCCTCTTTACCCCCTAGGTGTATTGCGGCTAACGAACCGGAAGTCTCGCCCATAAACTTACTTTAACGCTGAAAAAAAAAGGGGATCGTGTAATTGAGATACAGTTAAGTTATTTTTGTTGTTGTTGATGTTATAACCAAAGCACAAATTTAAAAAAAATCTCTAGAGCATATGTTTTGACTGTGGGGGACCAATTGAAAGGTTTAGACCCACCCGCTCCAGAATTAACTTCACTTTTGTGAACCGTTTAAGTCTGACCAACTGTCGTAAAGGTGGTTCAACTTGACATATGAATCATCTTCGCGCCCAAACATGAGGCGAAGAGCGTTATCTCAGCAAAACACGCGGGTTAAATCGGCCGAGGAGCAGTTATTGGCTGAAATTGCCGTTTATTAAAGAGCTCTCTGCATCTGCCCGGCGCGCTGTTTATTCAACGCGACATTCACGGGAGGCCGGTAAAAAACAAGGCGATATAATTCACGAGCGTGACTCGCGTCGAGCGCGCGTAAGTGACGTAGATGGAGCTCGGTCAATCCGCGCGCTTCTCCAGCGGAACCAAACCGCGCGCGCCTCGCTCTCTATATTAATCGGGTGAAGCGCCGCTGTCCGTTCAGCACCGCTGACTGTGTGAAGAGAATTAAAGAGCTGACAGTCGGCTTCGTTTGGACAGCTACTTGTTTGTGAGTGATTTTGCTCAAGTGACAGGGAGTTAAATGCGTTTGACGCGTCTGTGAGAAGGACTCCAACAGTTTGTTTGGCATACTCGGTGATTGCGCGAAGAGAGCGGCGCTCGGGCTGTGCTTTGGATTTCCAGGCTAACTACAGCTGGTTTCGTTTTTTTTGCGCTTGTTGCGAGTGGTTTTAATTAGCGCGACGTCTTGGGAGCTGCACGCGTTTTTATTTAAAAATAACGAGGTCGAATGTTTTCGTGAAGACCTGTTGTATTGTTGGAATCTACGCCGGAGCGTCTTTTCAGCCAGAGTTCTCTCGAGTTTCATGCGTTTTTAAGAGACAAACGGTCGTAATGAGAGCGCTTTGCGTGGCACTGCTGTTTTTACACGCGTCGGGAAGCGGGAAAGCGGCTGGCGCGAGCGGCGCGAAGGGAAACCGCTTCGTGTGCACCGCCGTGCCAGCGGGCGCCGACCTCAGCTGCCCGGTGGAAGCGACCAACCGGGTCCAGAGCACGAGTCCGCAGGAGGAAGAGCTGCGGAATACCATCATTCAGCTCCGAGAGACCATCCTGCAGCAGAAGGAAACTATCGTAAGTCAGCAGGGCACCATCAAAGAGCTCAACTCCAAACTCGCGCGCTGCGAGGCGGACGCCAAGTCCAGGGGCGGCGCGCGCAGGAAGGATTATAGTAAAAACACGATGGGCGACCTGCCGCGTGACCCCACGGAGACCGTGGAGCAGCTGGGCAAGACCATGCAGAGCCTCAAAGACCGCCTGGAGAACCTGGAGGTGAGAGTTTATGCCGACGGGACGCTTAAAGAGCCATTTGCGACGCTGTTGAGGAAAACAGAGCTCTAATGATCCGAGAAAATCGGTTTCGCTTATTAGCGAAGCTTGACTCGCGCCTGTCAAAACAATTACACACGAGCCACGTTTTCCGTTTCAGTTCGCGATTCGAATGAAACACAACGAGCTTCGATATTGTAGACGGTCTCTCCACGACGCCGCTAAAAGTTATTTCTAGTCGAAAGTATAAGTTGGTTATTAAAACGCCCTTCTAACCACTTAAAGCGGGTTCTTTGAGAACTGTAGACTGAAAGGTTCTTTGGGGAACCCAAAATGGTTCTTTTATACGGCATCGACGCACGAGCCCCATTTTGGATCCGAGAGCGTTTCAGTTGAAATTGCGATCAGTGACCACTACGCGTTTTTCAAATGCAATTCTGATAGCGGCACACAAAATATTAAATGCGCAAACGATGCATTCCCAGAATACCTGAAACTAAATGCACCGATTGGAAGATTTTTTTTTTTTGGCGTAATGCTCAGTTGATACACGACTTCTTGGAAACAGTCAAGTATATATGGAAAGCTTGGATTCATCCAGGGTCACTGGATCAAAACGAATGCAGACTTTCACTCTTAAATTAGTCTATTACATGTTTTGCAGTGTGCTTATATTTAAACGAACGCCTTCTTTTTCTAATTACACCTGTAATTAATTCCTGTAATTGCAACCACGGTATAAATCGGAAACGCTTTATTTTAAGGTCGTCTCAGTAAATGATAATAACAGTTATTCATGCACAATTACTTGCAGGTAACCCTAAACCAACCCCTAAGCACATGTAGTGAAGTAATATTACTCAGTGCTTGAATACTTTAATAAGTGTAACCTATAATATCACTGTTGACCTTTGTTTTTAACCTACTCTTACTAATATTAACCTCAACAGTCGTGTTGTAGTACGGCGCTGAATACAATATGTGTCTACTATGAAAAGGTGACCTTCAATTGTTATGCCGAAGAGATATTTCTACCTGGTTTAACCCATAAAAACAGTGATTAGGTTGATCTATTTTTGACCTCATTTTAATGTTACACACATCTAAATCTAATTTAACCTTAAATGTAATTTGATGGAAGTGCATACAGCAGCAGTGGAAGACTTTCACGAAAGAATTTCACGAATCCCCAGCAGTTCTCAATAAACAATTTCCGGCCATATCAGCACGAGGCAGATTAATATTTTCCGTCTATTGTTCTGCAGCAGCAGCTGCGTGCCAACACATCAGGTGGGATGTTTCCCAACGAGCTGAGAGACCTGCTGAAGCGTCGTCTGACCGACCTGGAGAGCCAGCTGCTGACCAGAGTCGCCGAACTGGAGGAGGAGAAGAGCCAGCTGTACAACGAGACCACCGCTCACCGGCAGCGCACCGAGAACACCCTCAACTCGCTGCTGGAGAGGATCACCGAGCTGGAGAAAAGTACGCCCGCCATCGGTCGTCAATTATTCAGTCAGTCGTGTCAAATGAGATGGAATCCATCGCTTTTTTTTTGTCTTACCGATGTGGTTCAAAACATTTCTTTTACGGGCCAGTACGGGCTAGGTACACGTACACATACACGTAAATTCTGTATTCGAGCTTAAAGGGGAAAAAAAAAAAGTCCCGCCGACTGTTTTGATACACCACAGAACATAAGCAGTCCTTGAGGGGATCGCATGCTAAACAAACGCTTGCGTGACAGCAAACAAAGGGTGAGAGCATATTGAAAAGAAAACAATAAAACAAACAATAAATGAATAATTTAATAGACGCCGTTTGACACTTTGAAGTCGGGAAAGGGTTTTTAATGGTCATGAAAGACGCCTTTGTTCTCACCAATTAAGGGCGCATTTATTTGATTAAAAATACAGCAGTACTGTGAAATGTTATTGCGCTTCCGTGGATGAAAATGCAGAACCTGGTTCTGCTGAGCGTGACGTGTTCCTGGAACGTCTTTGTTGACCCTGTGCGATTAACCAATCGGATTTGAAGAACCGGTTTAGGGTTTTTGTGAGGTTCAGGCTAACAATCAGTGTTTGGTGCTCGTTTATCGGTGTCTGATTTTAGGCTAAGGTTAGGTTTAGGTGTAGAGATATGGTCGAAATACAATTTTTGGATTCAAACACACAGAACTCAGCAAAACCCGGACGTGCGAGTACAAATAGCCATGGAGTGCAAAGAGCAATGTATCCTGCTCACACTAGGGGAAAATAGAAGCGTTTTTTAATGATATGCTTTTTGCACTAAGTGAAAATAGAATATTTTCTTGGCATAAATGCTATTTACACTAAGTGCAAATATCAACGGCTCCTATTTACGCTCTTATTGGGACAATAAAGCTCTCCCTACACCTACCCTAATCCTACCCAACACTTTATTTTCAACTTTTAAGTTATTTTCTTCATTATTATTGAACATAACCGCTTTTCTGATGTCATCTGAAATTTAAAAAGTGAGAAAAAATGTCATCAGAAGACAGATTCCAGCCGACGTTGGTCGCATCAAAGTACAGTCGTCATGCGTTTTACCATCTGCACATTTAGTGGCACTCGCATCAAATAACATGGCATTTAAAGCTTTTTGTCACAAGATGAGGTTTTACTTAATGTAATGCTTTCTTAATGAATCAGAGTAAATGTATGTATATATATTTATTTTGTAACCTTCCTAACTTCTAAATCTTGATGTTGAATGAGAAAAGTTCAACTTAAGCGCAAAGTTGGAGCATGGCATCATGGCCAAGGCAGGCACTGCATCCATCATGTAGATCGCTTGCAAATCACTGGCTGCGCTTCGAAAGGTCATCGTTGAAACTTTAAACGCTTGACCAGCGCTCAACACAGCATCAGGGGAAACCTTTTGCCAACGCTTCGCTGCATAAACCTCAATGCACGGGGCCAATTTTATGCTGGAAGATGAAACAAAGGTGTCACTGTGGCAGAATGTGTTGGCTGTGGCAGATCTGGCTTTGTGTGAGAGTGTCTGCATGTAAATGAGCTTGCTATTTACAATCATTTGTTTGCCTTTACCGCTCCTTTGGCCTTTTTGGGCATGGGATTCATGCGGGCCCCATCTGTTTGCGCTAGATGATCATATCTGTTGCATTCAAAATTCAGATCAGTGTTAGCACAAATCGAGCTGCTTCTTCAAAGCGACTGATTAACGCCAAAGCATCATCAGCAGCTACATCATTACTTCACTTTACACAGCCCCAGCACGTCATTTCATATTAGAACAATTACATGAGCCTGCGTGGATCGCTCTTTTCATTAATTGAACCTGAAAGCCTAACTCAATTTGCCCGAATCGAATTAACGCGATCTCAGGTCAGCAGTTTGCATCTTCCTGTCTTCCAACGCAAACCTCTCCCTCGATTGTCTCCGCAGGTAACAGTGCGTTCAAATCCCCGGAGGACTTTAAGGTGTCTCTGCCTTTGCGAACCAACTACTTGTACGGCCGCATCAAGAAGAGCTTGCCAGAGATGTACGCCTTCACCGTGTGTATGTGGCTCAAGTCCAGCGCCAGTCCTGGAATCGGAACCCCGTTCTCTTATGGCGTCCCGGGACAAGCCAATGAGATTGTGCTGATAGAGTGGGGAAACAGCCCCATGGAGCTGCTTGTCAATGATAAGGTGAGCCTTCGTGAGATACAGCAAAGCTATTCATGTTTTTATACGCATCACTACAAACCTGGCCGTGTGTCATAGGTGTCTTTTGTCTTAAAAATAGCACCAAATGTGACTGACAGAAAAATATGGTAGCTCGTTTTAAACGGTCCCCAAAGGTTTCTGAAATAAAAGGTTTTTACAGGCTGGTTTTACTTTTAATACAAATTACACAAAGAGGCTTGAAGATGAAATACTAATTAAACTGCCACATGGAGCGAGATTTAAAATTTCACATGTATTGTATCAATTATCACGTATAATTATTGTTCGGTTTCCTTGAACTTATGATAATTGAGAGGCTACACTGAATATTTGTACTTTTAAAAATTAATTTGTCACAGCTCAGGACTTCTACTGTGCTCACACGCACAAAAAGACACTATTTTCCATGCATGCAACACAAAATTTCAAGTTTTACCACACATAGCTCAGAGACACATGTAATTTTGGAAAATTGCTCATTAATTACATTTATTTAAGAATTAGTTTAATTAGAATTAGATTAAAGAATTAGTTCACTTAGAAAATCTGGTTGATTTTCTCACCCCATTTCATCCAAGATGTTCATGTCTTTCTATTTCTAGTACTTTTCTCTTTCTGTTTTACCAGTCAAAACCCATCTTTTCCTTATTTGTTCTTTTTTACAGTATACTCTACTTGTTTTATCACTCATGTCTATTTCAAAAAGTTGAGATTACGATTTTTGAGAAAAACATTCAAGGATTTTTCTACATCTAGTGGACTTCAGTGGTCCAAATTGCAGCTTCAAAGAGCTCTACATGAAACGATCTGTCATTTTGCAAAACATAAAACCACAAATGCTTGTCTTGCACTAGCTCTGCAATACACACGCGTGTCTTCATGCATTGCGTAATCATGTTGTAAAGGTCAGGTGTGGCTAGTTCTTCATCCGTGTACTTCAGTTCAAAAAGGTAGGGTGAAAAACTCCGTCTCATCAGTGTTTCCTTTTTTAGAAAATAACCCGTCGCTTCACTAGATAAGACTGGTACTCTTTGGCTGGGATCATGTAGAGCCCTTTGAAGCTGCACTGAAACTGGAATTTGGACCTTTAACCTGTTGACTCCCATTGAAGTCCATTATATGGAGAAATATTTCCCTCGAAAGCCTTAATTTATTTTCCACTGAGAAAAAAAGACATGAACTTCTAGTATGGCAAGGAGGAAAGTTAATTATCATGATTTTTTTTTACTCTGGAAGTGAACTAGTCCTTTAACTACATCTACAGTAGCTGATAAATGTTAAAGTTTTAACATTACAAGCTCAGAAAACATGAACAGGGCTGAAGATCGCCTATAATTGGACAGCAGTGGTAGACAGATACAGGTATTTTTGATGCCTGATGCTGATATAAAACTAATATTCCAATATTTATTTCACGTAATACTGAATGAATGAATCATTAGCTACGTTTCTGTTACCCTTCAAATTGCATAAATTAAAATACACATAATGGAAATGTGTCAATTTCGGAAAAAAAATAACCTCCTCTATATATCGCAAAACGTTTTTACACTTAGATGAGGTGGCCATGATTTAACACGAGAGACAAAAGGTTAACAAATAAAGGTAATGCCGTCATTTACCAATACCTTTACCTTTACATGTATAAAATATCGCCAAAGTTTTTCACCAATCTGTAATGGAAACACGCGTCTATACATCCTTTTCGCAATAAATGTACTTTTACAGTCATTTATTTAAAATAAATCACTACAACCTAATCTTTTGTTATCTAATGTTATATACAGTCAATAAGACATGTGCATTTGCGTGACTGTTCACATTCAGTGAGTCTCCTGTTTGCCGCCAGTTCACATGGCTTGGATCATCTTCAAAACAAAAGTCCTTTGAAATTAGATTTTTGCAGCAAGATTGTTTTGTACAAGTTCAACAAACCTTAAAGATCTCTTAAAGATATTGCATGTCAGCAACGCATGTTGGCTGCAGAGAGTCACCCAGAATATTTTTGCATGCATTTTTAATAAAAAACTAAAGTTAGCTGATTAGCTTTCAGAGGCTGTTGATGCACAAGACCCTCGACGATTTCAAAGTTTAGTATAAAAGCACGCATAAATGAATTAAACATGCCCTTCGTGATTCTAAATCAAGAGTATGACATGAGCCGCTTTTCTTTGGGGAAAGTTAGCTTCCAATGTCTCATCCGTAAATGAGGTTAGCATATCTCAGTAACCATGGATGCTGTGTCTCTGGATCGTTGTGGACTTGGTTTTTTTGTTGTGCGTAACCTGAGGGTCTAGAGAGAGCGAGAGATAGGAAAAGAACGAATGAGCTCTGCTGCCCTGCTAATTCCCCTGATACCTCACTCAGGAAGTGTCAGTTTGGCATCTTGCTTATTGAGAGAGGCATCTTGCCCCGCAGGCCTGCATAGCATGCATTATACATGTACAGCGCGTGCGCATGTGTGTGTGTGTGTGTGTGTGTGTGTGTGTGTGTGTGTGTGTTCGTGTGTGTACGTCAAGCTGGAAAGAACAAGAATGTGACGAGGATCGAGAGAGAAGCAGACTGATGCTGAATGTGATTACCTGTCGAGTGTGTCTTCAGTGCTTTTTCCCACTCCAGTGAATGCATCACACCTCAGTGCTTCGTTACTTCTGTCTGAATGTTGTGTTTTCATACTTTCTGCATACTGCTCAACTTAAGTACATTAAAGCCCTACTCTCAAGGTGCAGTCGCTGTCAAACCCAATGTGCCTCCAGCTTGGAGCTTAACTACATAAACTATTTTAAAATATGTGGGGCGTCAAATACAACTTTATAGATGGCAGTTTATGTTATGATGATTCATACAGACACTTTATATCCTCCCTTAAGCTGCGCACTAGACGTTGAGCATGCTAAATTTCTGCAGACATTGCAGCGGTCAAGCATGACGCCAAACATAACACAGTTGAAAATGTAAAAAATATGCAGTCTATTCCACTTTACTTCTTTACTTCACGTCTTGTGAAGAGCTATGTGTTTGTATTAAAAAACGAATCCATCATTAAGATATTTTAAATTCAAACAATCGCTTCAAAATATCCATAATCCATAATGTTGCTTTCTGCAGTGAAAAGGTCTGAATCATGGGAAGAAATATGCACAGAGCAATCACCGTGTTTAAGCGAACACTATCCAAAACAGCATGAAAAGCAAACACGTTGAGGGATTTTGATGTGAAAAGACAACAGGGGAATTTTTTTTTTTACTCTAGGAAGCTTTATTGTGGATTATGGACTCATGCAAGTTATTTCCAAACCAAGCAGCTTTCTGTTGGTCAACACGAGCGACTAACATTATGAAATCTGTGTGAGGAAATGTTTCATACTTGCATAAAATCCCGAATCATACGGATTAAGGTCGAAATATCTGTATTTCGCCAGGGAAAAAAACGTTTCTTTCACATATCGTTCGCAATCTGAACAAACCCCTCTCTTAGATTAGGCGCGTGACACCCTGTTGTGCTACGGATGTGAACGTCACCTCAAATCAAGCAGCTTGCTGAGCAGAGGTGTGATATTATAGTTCTAAACAATCAGACTCATAGACTCGAATGTAAGGAAGGACTTAATCCATATCTAGGGACCGAGGCTGGGCTCTTTTGACATGGCAAACCATGTCAAAAAATATTATTGCGACTTTTTATATCACAGTTCTGACTTTTTCCTCAGAACTGCATGACACAAACTCGCAATTTATATTTTTTAAAGATAAACTCAAAATTAGGAGTCATAAAGTCATCATCATCATTTATATCTTGAAATTCTCTAACTCTCTAAGACTTATTATTATCATATTACAGCTTAAAACTCCTTAGCATTGTAACTGCACACTTGCACTTTTTCTTCAGCAAATGTAGTTAAATTCTTTGATGGAAAGCGAGTTAGAGTGAGGCACTTCAGGATTATGTCTGTAGGGACACAATGGAAGAAAAGCAGCATACATCTCCTGAATAATTACTGCGGAAGCAGTTACTTCTTAAATATGCACTTTTTTTAGCACCGGTTTTCACAGTAATAACCCCCTACCCCCTACGGTTTGGCCCTTTCTGTCACAGGTAGCTCAGCTTCCTCTCTCTGTGAGTGACGGCCGCTGGCATCACATCTGCATCACCTGGACAACCAGAGACGGCTTCTGGGAGGCATATCAGGATGGAGAGAGATTAGGGACCGGAGAGAACTTGGCCCCCTGGCACCCAATTAAACCTGGAGGAGTCATTATCCTGGGCCAAGAACAGGTGAGCGAGAGGACGTACAAGAGCTGATCCCTCGCGAGGAAGCCATGCAACGATAATAATAAGTCTTCACACGCGATGATGAGAAGACGTCACCTCTCAGCGGCACTTGAGAGCTCAGGGACTTCTTAAGAGAAATGTTAGATTTGACACAGCAAGCACACAAAATCCGTGTGACACATAATCTGCTGCACTGATCATCGAGCGCATTTATACTGCTTAACGGTGCGTGAAAAAGCACAATCTGTGACCTAAATTGCATGAAGAGATAGAATAATAGCTGTCAGCTGGGTCAAGTCCAGTCACATTTGTTTGCATAGCCCTTTATACGATACAGATTGTTTTAAAGCAGCTACACATTAATAAGCAGGATAATATAACAGGGTTACTGTTGTGCTGTTCATCAATTTCTGAAACAAATTCAATTTCAGCTGTAAAGAAGCTTTAGTAGAAGATAATAGCGTCATTATTCAGCTCATTATTCTGTTCCGTGTTGATTCAATTCAGTTCAATAAGTGTCGATGCTGCAAAGCTAGTGTCAGCCGCGTTCAAATTTGCTTCTCGTCTGATAGTGTCAGAGCGGTTAAAGCAATGATCCTGCTGAATATTAATTGTCTTTTAAACCTCTGGGCCATTCCTGCTTTCACAGTGATAACATAGAAGGGGGCTTCCCAAAGAACCTCACAAGAAAAAGTTCTTAAAGAACATTCTAATAACCCTTAAGAACCTTTAGTGCAATGGAAAAGTTCCATGGATGTTGAAGGTTCTTCACGGAACCATCAGTGCCAACAAAGAGCCTTTAGTTTAAATGCATTGCTTGGGATGGACAGTTGTTTAATACGCAAAGTTCACTTTGATGGTTGATATGTTGATATTATCATACACGTTCATGTAATTGTATTCAACAAACGGATTGTTTTAGAACTAATATGACAAGCATCACAGAATTCATCAACTTTATTAGTAATTCTTTTACTGCTTTTGGCAGTGCATACAGGGTATGAATTTTAATCAGTTCCCCGAGGATTGAACCTACGTCCTTGGCATATTCTCATACTCTACTAGTTGAGCTACAAACTCTAAAAAAAATGCAGTTATTTTCTACGTTTTTTTATTCGAAAACAAAAATAGATCCATAGCGCACAGACTGAAGACCCGTAATAAATACTCAAATTTAGAAAAAAGGAAAAAGCTATGCGATTCAACAAGACCTTATTGCATTTAAAGCATTTTTCATTATTATTCTAGCTGGTCACTACTCAACTTTAAATGTAAGAAAAAACTAAATAAGACAAAACCCTTTTCTCTACTTCAGTTAGCTTTCTTATATTTAACAAACATATAGTATTTCTCAAAATGCCGCAAAAACGGATAGACAAAGTAGTCTAAAAGCTCAAAGAACCATTTAAACTTACATGATGTGCTGCATTCCCAACCCAGCACCACCGGGTCACTGATTATGAATGATTATCAGTCCAAACTGGGTTATATCAACTCGGCTTCCTTACCCAGCAGGCTCAGTGGATTTGGCTGATTATGGGCTGACTGGCATTAGAGGAATATCAGATGTCTGTAGAATCACACACCGAATGTGTTTTTATTCAGCCGGCTAGCTACAAAGTATGTAGACAGATTAACTAACTTCAGGTCTCAGCAGAATTTCGCTTGCAGAGGATTTTAGTGTAGTCTCCTGTGAGCTTCCATCAGTTAGCATTAGAAGGTTACATACTGTAGCAGACAGCAAGGAGGCTCATTAGAGTTTGGATCAGAGCAGAGTCCCAGTTTGCTGAGGATTTAAAAACACCTAGTCAAAGAATTTAGAAATGCGTTACGCTACGTACACGCTGTTTGCAGTGCTCTAATACAGTTTGTACGTTACCGGAACAATTAGCTGATTCATTAACTTCTCCTGAAACTTAATTTAGGAGGATCCTGGTTTCTAAAGCTTCAACGTAGGACTATGATCACATTAAAAATGCTGCTTTTGTGACAGGACACTCAAAAACACAATGACTTCTGTTTGAATGTTTTTGACTTTAGATGCTCTCCATCTGCAGCGCTTTGAAGATATGACAGCAATGAAATGAAAAGAACAATATTATACTTTAATTACATTGTAACAAGGAAATAAACTTAAAATAAAGTGTAACCTGTGCCGATGCATTATAGAGATTACAGTAACGTATAATAACAATATATTGGTATTTGTATGCAACTAGGATTGCATTAATCAAACGGGAATACTTATGAATTTTCCATCCATCAAATTATCATGGTTTCAAATTGTCAACATATGAAGCACTTTTTCACACACACACACACACATATATATAGAGAGAGAGTTTTTAAGACTGTAAATAATTGTAGAGAATCAGCACATTTCTAAAGTGATTTCTAAAGGATCACGTGACACTGAATGATGCTGAAAATTCAGCATTTCATCAAAGGAATAAATTACATTTTCAAATATATGCAAATAGAACACAGTTCATTAAAGCTGTAATAATATTTCATAATATTACAGTGTATGCTGCATCGCTAGTACAGTGACGTGTTCTGTTATTCCACAGGACATCGTAGGAGGAAGATTTGATGCCACTCAAGCCTTCGTAGGAGAGTTAAGCCACTTTAACATGTGGGACAGAGTCCTGCGTCCTATAGACATCTCTGCTATGGCCAACTGCTCAGCCTACATGCCTGGCAACGTGGTGCCGTGGGTCGATGCCAACGTGGAGGTATTTGGCGGTGCCACAAAAGCAGCTCTGGAGATTTGTGAAGACCGTCTCTTTGATTCCTAAGGACACGTCTGTCAGATTGGAAGCGTTCTCGTTATCGAGGTAACCCACGTCCCAATGCCGCGCTGGGAACTTTACAAAGGTGGTTCAAAAGAAACACACGTTTACACGTTTTCACACAAAGGATTATTTCGTCCTCTATTCTGCTTTACGTCTGTTGAGACTTTGCTGTCAGCCCGACCAATAACTAAAATGACTTAATTAGAAAAAGGAAGAAAAAATATCAGTCTGCACTTTCAAGGTCAAAATAGAGTATTTGAGGCTTTGGCTGAAGCTAAACATTTTGTTGATATTATATATGCTTTTCTCTGTGTTGCGTCCTTCAAAAACTTCTTCTCTCCACAGACTCGTGGGTATTTTAAGAACTGCAGTAAAAGATGAGTTTTTTTGCCATTTTCGCTTCGAGCTTTTGTCGTGTCGTGTATAGGCCGATGCCCTTCAAACCCCTGAGAAAAAAATCCAACTGCATAGTTTCAACGTAAGCTTTATTAAAAATTAACGAATGAGCTAGACTGTGACGTCGCACATACGGAGGGGCGTTCAGACATTCAGAAGCGTCTTTATGTCTGTGATCCAAAGATTAATGGAGGGAACGTTCGCATTTAAAAAAAAAAAAATCTTCTTTAATATCGCTATCCCTCACCGGCTGCCGTCTCCAGCAGATCTGACATCCAGAAAACCTTAAAGTAGCAAAGCTGCCAAGGACTGACCCGCAGCTCCCAGGAGAAGGTCTGGCTGCTGTGACTCACCCCGTCAAGCTAGATTGATTTCATTCGGTTTGTGAATCCCGAATTGTGCTATCTTTGAAACGTTTGTAAAGGGTTTTGACGCGAACAGATCACGGCGTCGTGAGATTAACTGTGAGACCTCGACCGGGAATGTGTGCTATACTTTTTTAATAACGTTTCATTTAGAGATGAAATTCTGATAGGCGCTAATGAGGTTGATGGCGTTTGCGCTCGTTTAAGCGCGACGTCGGGAGGTTTGATTTATCTGACAGTTTGATGCTACGAATGGGTGAATCTCACAAAAACTGTCAAGGTCATGTTTCCCTCCGAAACCTAAAGAGAAAAAAATAGAGAAAATATATTTTGCATAAGAAAATGAAACCTATTTTTAATCGTATTTTTGCACTGTACCTAGTGCTGTCAAACGATTAGTGTGATAATAAATAATATATAAATGTATAAATGAAGTTTTAAGCACATTTCCCATAGATTCTCATTAGCGTAATGCAATATATATATATATATTATTTATTGTGAAGTGTTTATGGTGTCCTGGTAGTATGGTTACTAGGTACCGCCTTCATTGCTTTTAACGTAAATATTACTTAACTGAAATGTTCTTGAAATAAAACCAGTATTACAGTCATTACGATAATGAGAATCAACCTTGAGCACTCAAAAGGCTTAGGTAAAAACCCGAACACGGGAAACGTGCTTATTACCGTAAAAACAATGTCACAAAACGGAAAAAAAAAATAGGGGTTGTTTTCGTGAGATTCACTTGTGTGCTTTCCGATTTTATTTGTGCTTGATCTATTTAGACAACTTCAAACCGTACATTTGTGTTGAAGTAGAGCAGTGCAATATATATATGGGACACTTTATGTAAATGTGGTCCTCGGCATCGTTTCTGTGTTTTCACGTCTAAATGCACCGCTGGGCCTGTCGCTCTCACTCTGTCTCGCTGTGTTACATGGATGTTTTCATTTCATCTTTCAACTTGTCGTGCACAAAGGCCAGATCAAAGTCTGTGAAATTCACCGTGGTGCAGCGTTCTCACACAATAGACACTAATAATGCATTAGTGTGTTTCCCTCGTCGACACGTGTTTGTATTTGGGCTACGAGAGCTCTCTCGCTCGACCGAAACGCACTGCAATGAGATCAAACTCTTTTGGATACTCGGTTTCTTTGGTTTGAATGTAATCTACTGCTATTTTGTGTCATAAATGTACTTAGAAGAACAAAAATCTCACATGGCAACGCATTTTGCGTCTGTTATGCTGCCTTCAGGTCCTGTTGAAATCAACGTATGTTAAGTTATACAAACGACGGGAACCTGAATCACGGTGAAACGGCGATATTCGGACCGAATCATGATATGCCATTACACACGTTGGATTCGAAGGCAGCATTAGGGCAAAATGTTTACTTGTTTGTAATCTGACCTGATTTTGTTCAGAATGTAACATGATATTTTCGTCCGAAATGAATGGCCTTTTCTGAGCACCGACTGTGCTTTCTGGGTTTTTCAAGGATTCAACCCCTAACGTAAGACCACGGCGTGAAACGGCGAGAGCGAGGAAAATAATAGACCAAAAAAAAAATGGGTTTAATGTGAAATCTCTCTTTCCTCGTACACAGAGCAACCTGGGGATGTTGTTCAGCATGGAGGAACGGTTGAATGTCCTTTCTCACCCAATAAATGATTCTGAAAACCACACGTCAGAGTTCTGCCTCGGGGAATATTCCAGTCTTTTACCGTTTCTTTCTTCGTTAGGGTAAACAGGATTTCTGTGCTCTCTATCAACTTATTTATATACTTTTTGAAATATCAAATGCATATCTAACCTACAAATATATAGCGTATCTTGCATAACATGTATGTTTGGAGTTCATTTTTTTCAATTTAAAAAGTAATATCTTGAAATATTGTCTACGTAAGAAGCTTTTCTTAGAATTATCAGTGTTGAAAATGGTTGTGCTGCTTAATATTTTTATACTAATATAACATTTAAAAAAATATTTTTTTTAACATTCATTTGAATACAATTTATATCATAAACCTTTACATCGATTTAATGCACCCTTGCTGTATAAAAGTATTAAATATTTGAAAGAAAACTGTCACTGACCTCAAACGGTTGAAGTTTAAACATGCAAAAGGTAGCGTATGATCATTAAAGGGTGCTTGCTTTAAAAAAAATCGCCCGTTTTGTCCTCGAACCAAATAAATACACACTTTCTGTGGCTCAGCCAGAAATGGACAAATCTACTAATGAATCATTGGTCTCATAATTTCCATAAGTAAATAAAAAACTCTTGGAAATGGAACAAAAAAAATCTGTGTCTACATGATTGCTCTTAACCTGACGGCCTGAGCTCATAATTAATTGTCTGCTCGTTTTATTACTGTTACGAGCAGGGCTTGAAACTAGGGCGATACGGTTGAACACTAACAAGGTCAAAGGGACGCATTAAAGCAATATCCCATTTGATTCATCGTAATAGAAACATCGGTGTAGATGCCGCCCTGCTGTATCTTCTTTTTCCTTTGTCTTTCCTCTGCAGTGGGAGCCTTTGAAAGCCCTTCGATGATTTTATTGAGACCTGCGAAGTCTGCCACAGTCCATTCGTCTTCGGAAATAGGTTTAAAAAACCTTATAAATTTCCAGGCTTTTGTGCTAAAGTCACGTGCCTGGTCCCAAACTGCCGTGTGTCTTTTGACGTTTGGCCCAGCCGTAGGTGTTGTGGATGAAACCTCACACGAAAGGTCGCGGGGTTCAAACCCTTCCCGTGCCGCACCTCTGACGTCCTTGACCTCTCGGCTTTGCAGCCGACGGAGTGAAACGTAACTGGAACGACCCGTAATGAAATTGTCTTGTAGTCCGTGCGTCTCTATTCTGGACATGTCTAGACTCTGCTTGTCATCTGACGCGTCGCTTCTCAGATCGCGCAGGAGACGGGTTTTCTGGGAAGGCGTTGCGTTGGTTTTCTTCTCATAACGGAAGCGAGACGCCGTGCTGTTTTGTTTGAGTCCGCAGAAGCTTTGAATAGACGTAAATGGCTTTTTTTTTTTTTTTTTTTTTCGGTCCTCTGTTTTGGATCAAATTGCTTCCAGCAGCTGCAAAATCCTCGTCCTGGCAAGACGCCAGGTGGAAATGAAAAAATCCGCGGATTATGAGCGGAGCAATGTAGGTCGTGCTTTTTCCGGGGCTCTCTGTTTTAATTTGCACTCTCGGGGTCGTCGCTGGCGTTAATTCACGGGTTTCCTTTTCCCAAGGCGTCACATTGTAATTGCTTTAGTGCTTTAACTACGGCGGAATTGCACATACAATAAAATAAAAATTAAAAAAAAAACAATTGAAGATACTGATGAAGCACGGTGAGTATCTGACGGCGCTATTGTTGGGTTCAGCTGGAGCCGTCCCATAGGAAAGAAACATCACAGATGAGATGCTTTATATTAGCTCTGTTTTTCTCCCGTAAAAGATGTTAAATTGAGAATCTTATTAATGCTTGCGTCTCATTAATCCCAGAAATTTCTCCTGAGTAAACAACCCCATTAATCACACATTACTGAGAAGTGTCTCCTTCAGGAGAGCTTCTCCAACTCGTATTTATTGAAAGTGCTTAATTTTATTGTACTTTAAATCCTAAAAGCATTTTTATACTGTACTTTTAGATAATATAATATTAATGAAATGGAAGGCCATATTAAGCGTAAAGTGTGAAAAGAGACACTTTATAATATTAAATTTTTAAATAAAAAAGTCATAAAGTTGAACATTTTAATTGTAATTACAGATACATTTAAATGCATGGCATATACATTTGAATATAATTGACATTAAAGGCCGGAAGTTTGCGACCGATTTTACTTCTGTTTTGTGACGTGCTTCAGAGAGAAGCAGAATATCGAATGAGAAAAATAGAGCGTGAGAAATGATTGGCTCATCAGAGAAGGCACGTCATTTTAAATGGGAGGAGCTTTTCAGATCTGGATTAACGATTATGAACGTGTGTGTGTGTGTGTGTGTGTGTGTGAGAATGCACTGATCAATTGTTCACCACAAAAATAGCAATTTGTGGTAACAAAATAAATATAGTCAATTTTAATTTCACGCTGACTTTAAAGTATACAAAAAAATTAACAAAAAAAAAACCTATAAATTTTGCGCCTAATTACTAATAAACTACTAAAGTAAAACTTCTAGTAGCTAGACCTTCTCCAACAATGTTTGTTAGTATGCTTGCTTGTTTTGAATTTTTAGCATCAAAACATTTTTTTGTATATTGTGTATATATTACGGTAATTGTACTTAAGTCACACTTAAGTGTCTAAAAAGCACTCTGAAGTTGATCTAATTGCATCTAAAGGGAAAAAAAATAGTTAGGAATCCCTTTTTGCGTATCAATACCACGAGTTTTGATTTTTAAATGGCAAACTATTTACACTATTTATTAAATCATGGGGTAATTTTCATTTTTGAGTGAAGTAACCCTTAATATACATTTAACCTGTATATAATATATTTTAATTTAATGCAAATGCAAATAACATGCAATTTAATGCAAACAGGTGTCCAAAAAAAGTGTATTTATTTCACGCTTAAGCATATTCTTTCTGTAACAAGTACTGTATGCCAAAAGTCTATTTCTTTTTCAAAAAGGGTTTATTAAATAAATACTTAAAAAGAAAAAAAACTCAGGTGCAATTTTATACCTGCTATTAACCTAAACCGCAAAGCACACATCATATTTGCCACTTAATCTCTAATTAAAATAATGCTAAAAAAATCCCGATACCGGGCACATATGGTGAGGTTAAAAATACGAAACTCCAGTCTTATTTCAAACGCTGCAAAAACGGCTGCGGTTTTAATTATAATTCCCCTTCATTATGCATTCCCCAAGCGGGACTTTACAGCGCCGAGAAGGAGCACAAGTTCTCGCTGTTGCCTAGAGGTTGTGTTGAAGCCGAGAGCAGCCGAGTATGAACTAGCAATTAGCACACACAGTTCTGTATCCGTTCGGGAAAAGGGCAAGTTTCACAGTTGCGGGGGGGCAAATTAAAATGCCACAGTTTCGGTTCTGCCCTCAGACGAAGATCCGCGAGTGAAAATCTGGCCGGCTAACATGTGTTTCTCTGTAATTACAGTCAGAGAGAATGCGGAGCGGGAGGATGACCTCTTCCAGGCACACCGAGTCTCCGCTCGTGAAAAACTACTCACAAAAGCCCTTTCAGCTCAACAGCTCTCATTAAATTACGAAACCCGAATGTCATATCCTCCCTTCCTGCACGAGCCCTTCCTCTTGCTCGCTAACCGGCGTCTCCAAAAAACGTCATCTTTGCTTTTTGTTTTTTTTATTTTCCTTCCTTACATAATTTATGTTTTTGATGTTTGTTGCTTACCCTAGGTGTTCTGTTCAAAACGGCTTGTCTGGTTACTATTCTGTTTCATGTTTGAATCGCCCTCAGAACATTGAGTTAACCCAGTTTAGATTTAGTCCGGGTACGTAACACGCGACTAGGTCAATTTTAACAGTTTTATTGTAATAATGGTCAATTTTAATAATGATTAATTAACATACTGTTAATGATATGTATATATGTGTGTGTGTGTATATATATATATATATATATATATATATATATATATATATATATATATATATACTGTATACAAATATGCATTACATTAGGTATTATATATATATATATATATATATACCTAATGTAATGCATATTTGTATAGTTGTTTATATAAGATAAACAGGTAAGATTTCTGCAGTTTATTGACTATTTGCATAATCATTTTCAAAATGCATTTATTCAAATGCCTAAAATCGGCATAAATCTGTTTAGTGTGAAAATTGAATTGAATACATTAAATATGCAAACAAAAAATATGAACGTGGTTAAAATATGGCTATTAAACAAGCAATACTCAGATCAAATGTATGAGATTAAAACTAATTGGATTTATTTATGATAAATATAAAAACCTAGTTATTGTGCATTTAAAACAGACTCTGTTTATTAATACCTTTACATAAATAATATCTATTCCATTTAAATAAATATATAACAATTTATATATATATGTGTGTATGTGTGTATTTATATGTACATACTAAATATACACAGTCCAAAAAAAATACTATATTGTAAATATATTACATAAACCTTCATTTTGGATGCAATTAATCATTTGACCGCACAAATGATTTCAGAAATAAAATAAACGACCACCTGTAGATGATATTAGATGATAAAAAAAAACATCAAAACTGGTACAACGTCTGAAATTTCTCGGTGCTTTCGTCACAACCGCTGTGTGTCACGCTTCAGTCAGCTGTCACCAGAGCTCATCTCCACAAATAGCACGCAGCTAAAAGTATCATAGTCCACTCTGATATTCCCCCTGACATTAATCCTGATTGCCTCTGTGTGATTTCCCAGATGAGAACTAATCAGAAATGATCGGGGACAGATAAGCACATCACCTGGATTACGGCCCCCCTCGAGGATCGAGGCGCTCGTGCTCAGATGAAGCGCTGCTGCGTTTGACCTGTGCCCTCCCCGTGTTTAAAACCTCCTCCGCCGTGACATTTCGCCAACATCGGACTCTCATCAGAGTCCGGCCGATGCAAAAACACCCGCGTTAATGTCAACACCGTCAAAGCAGCTCAAGCGGGTGTGATCCGCCCTAAAATCAGCCTGTCATTGTCGCGCTGCCTCTGGTTACCGATTAGATGATAAAGCAAACGCCGCAATAATTCGCTGCGTAGAGACAGCACGGTCGAGTTTTAAATGCGTCTAAAAATATGCGTAGCACATAGTACATTATTACATCAGGCTTCCCATCAAGAACCGTCAAATGAAAACAAGCTCGTGCTGGCTGCACGACGTGGCCTTGGTGAGAGAAAGGCATTTGTTTCGTAACTTTGTCTTTACAAAACCACTTCTTTCTACACCTGGATTAGATTTCTGAATCTCTATTGATGAGAAAAACGAGAAGACGCGTACTCTAAAATACGCTATTAATGCTTATCGACTCGAACGAAGGCAAAAATAAAAATAACTCCTGATTATCAGTGCGTTCTAGCCTCGGGCTCAACCGAAAACAAAGCTCTGGCTACGTGTCGCGGGCATTGGGAGTTCGAATGAATTTAAATCAAGCTAAATATTTAAAGCGCTACACTGTTGTTACTACAGTAACAAAGAAAAGCCCGCCGAAGGTGACTTTGTGCTCACGTAGAGATGAATATCAATGCGCAACGTGGACCTGACATGAGCACCTGCTTTTGTACGGCTGGAACTTTTTGCCGTGTCCGTAATGCAGCAGCTCTTTCGGAGCGTGGATGTGTGCACGCGGTCGGCCTGAACTAGTCAACACCTGCCGCCGCTCGATGCCTCTGTTCCTCCAGCTGCAGGTCACCATTACGTACATTGTTCACGATCAAAAGCCGAGCCTCTCGGACACGACCCCCAGGCCGCGTCCAAACCCAGCGGCCCTCAACAAACTTATTTATGTTTGGGTAGGCAGTGATCTTTTCATTCGGTGTCCGATGAAGGGCGTCAAACTCATTTTAGGTTGAGGGTCGGAAAACGTCCCCCTTGTGCAGGCCAAATTAGCATCTGTTAAACCTGATCGCTCACCGTACAAAATAATTTTAGTGAAAACTCGGGGTAGTGTTCGTGAAAATCACTTTTCATTTTCCGTCGGTCTTAGTACACAGCGCAGCTCTAGAAGAGTCGAGTTTTAAATAGGAAAAGTATCTTTTTGGTCATTTTCGAGCGTTGTGCTAACGGTCTAATCAGATTCAATGATGCTAAGCTACGGATAAAGCTACAGACAGACAGGAGATCGGCTGAATGGATTTAAAAACGGTAAAGCTCAACTGTTTAAAGTCGGACAAAAGTTTTTTCAGATAAAAAGGGCGTGTTCCCTTAAAGGAATATTTCGCTGGAGAATGAAAATTCTGTCATCATTTAGAGTCGTTCCAAATCTGTAATAATTTCTTTGTTCTGGCGAACACGAAGTTAAGATATTTTGAAGAAAGTTTGCAACCAGGCTGTTTTGGGCCACAATTGACTCCCGTAGTATTTTTTTTCAGATTAGTCAATATCGTTTCGAGCCTGTAAGACCTTAGTTTATCTTAAGATATCTTTGCTGCGTTCTGAGAGCTCTGTGACTCTCTATAGACAGCGACAGTGCTACCGCGAACAAGGCTCAGAAACGGAGTGAAGAGATCATTAAAACAATCCATGTGTCATCAGTGGTTCGACCGTACTTTTACAAAGGTGCGAGAATACTTTTTGTGCGCGAAGAAAACAAAAATAACGACTTTATTCAACAATTTGTGTCCTCCGCATCACTGTGTCGCGTACATACCATCAAAGACAAACTGTGGAATAAAGTCATTGTTTTAGTTTTCTTAGAAAGTATTCTTGTCACATCGTAAAATTACGTTTGAACTGATGTCACATGGATTTTTTGAACAATTTCTTGGCTATGTTTCTGAGCCTTGTTCATGGTAGTACCCTTGCTGTCTATAGAGAGTCAAAGAACCCTCAGAATGCATCAAAAATATCTTCATTTCTGATCTAAAGATAAACGAAGGTCTTGCAGGGTTGGAGTTTTATTTTTGGGTGAACCATCCCTTACATTTTATCTGCAAGTTCAGTTTTTTACTCATAAGTTCATACAAGCACACGTTTCTTCAGCGGTGCTAGTTGTATGTATGCACATGGGATGGTCAAAATCCTGAAATATTTATTTTTTGAGATCTGTGTTTTAAATCTCTGATATTTGAGTGTGGACTCAGACTTTGGCAGTTCACTGTATATATAAATATATTGCAGCCCTTTGCATCAGTTGCACTGTGAATGAGGCTCTCTCGGCTTCTCAAGCTGAGCCTCTGATCAAAAGCAAAGCCATTTCGGTAGCTAAGCGAACGCGTTTGTCCATATATAGTCCTCCGTAGAAGCAACGGCCAGCCAGTATGTTCCAGGAAGACGGCTCCAGGTCAACAGGATTGATGGTGCCATGTGTTCTTCATACGAGGACTCAGGGGGGAGGTCAGTGACGGCTGCTGTTTTCTTCTGACACTCATTGATCTGTCCCTCCTGGTGTCTGATGACTGATCAGTGCGTCAGAAACCCGAGACAATAAGAAGTTTGAAGGTCACCTTGGGAAACGCTTCTGACTTCAACTGTTTCTCAACTTTTCTTGTGGAGAATCCATTGAGGGAATCCACTGAAGCTGTTGTTGTGAACATGAACCATGTTAACAAACCAAAATAAACCTTGACACAAATTCCCTTGTCAAAAAACCCTGAAGGAACGCTGAGGAAATGCTGATCTGATTTTTGGAAGAGCTTGAATGAGAAAAGGTGGATGCTGTTCAGAAAATGAGGCAAATTTGTGTTTATTTTCTGAATAAACTCACTGTTAACAATACTGCTGTTTTTTTTGTTTCGTTTTTTGATTTATTTTTGCCCTATGGAGGGTGTAAGCATCCATATCCATCTTATATAACAACATTAAACAAGTATGTTTAATGACATGGGTATGACAGAGGTATTATAGTTTGAAGGTGGTTTATGAAGACACTGCCATTGTTCTAATAATGCAAAAGGCTTAAAAAAAACATACTAAATTGTGTTTTTTTGGAAATCTAAAAATGCAGCGTTTCCTGTAAGGGGTAGGTTTGGGTGCAGGGCTGGTGTAGGGCAATAGCACATAGTTTGTACAATATAAAAACCATTACGCCTATCCACGAAAGCCGTAAATGTTAACGTGATTGTGTGTAGGTGTAGCATACATAGTATGCATGTATAGTATAGAATGAGAACTGGGTACAGAAGCTTATTTCCACCAGAGAATGAAAACTATTAAAAAAAAAGGTAAGTTCAGTAAGTCTAGATGAGAGAAAAAATGGATCATTTCCTAGAAAAAATAGAAAATTAGAGACGTTAACTTGGAATTTTGAGAAAAGACTGAATTGTGAGATGTAGTCTGAGAGAAAAAAAGTGATATAAACGCTCAGTTGTGATTAACTTAATTAATTAACAATTAACAGAGACATTGCAATTACGTCGTAAAACAAATAATGCAATTATGCTTCCATAAATAGATCATTTTTACTTTTTTTTGTGTATTATATTTTTAACATGTTTAGAAGGATTATTGATTTATTAAAAAAAAAAGGTTTTAACCGCATTAATCGAATTGAAAATATATTTGTTTGTTTGGTTGGTTTTATTTTCTTTACTGATTTCTATATTTTTATTTATTTGAATGTTTGTCACTTATCCGGCCACGTGCACTTGATTCGGCGGGAGCAATCTTGCTTATCCCTGCGACAACAGGTTGCAAATTATGGAAGAAAACGTGTTATTAACGTATTTTCTTTTCGGCCGTAAGTAATCGAGGTTTGTTAGTCCGGAGTTCGAGGCGGAAATTGCCAATCGATGCTTGTGAAGAGCAAGATCTGACCTGAGGAGCCCGTGGAGTATCCCGTGAGCCTGGCTCACGGATCAATCGGCTGGCACCGGGATAAGACATCAGTTAGCTTGAGACCCGATCTGGGCCCCTCTGCTCAGGAAAAAAACATTTTCAAACAACTTTTCAGCACAGGTGAAGGCATTCCTCCGGCTTCGTGCTTCTGTAGCCCTGCGACTACAAACCCAGACATGAAACGTCAATCCAGATCCTTTCTCTTCCTCGCTTTGGCATTCTGTTGTACCCCTCTGCTCTCCCCTGTGGCGGCGTGTTTGTAGATTGAGAATCAGGCAAGAACCGGCTTTGGAACCGGCCTTCGTCTCGACAGCCAATCGGCGCGCGGACCAATGATCTCATTTCGTCTCGTATTTCTGCTCTAGTTGCAGCGCTCCCTCCAGAGAGTTCCAGTCCCAGGAAACACGCTCGAATACAATTCACACACACGCACACGCTCGCTCGCGCACGGAGCCGGACGGAGAGATCAAACGCGAAAACGTGAGCGAGGCTGCGCATGCAAAAGCGGTTTATTGGTTAATTTAGTCAAACTGTGATTTGTGTTTGCGGACGGGGGTTTTGCGAGCAGAAACACCTGCAGTGTTCGCCCGCTCCCTTCTGCTCCACACACCTGCACTTCACCGATTTCACCTCCGACTGAATGACACCTCCTGCGCTACAAGGAGAATATTTCATAGCACATCAAAAATCAGACATTAAAGGCAAGAATCCTTTTCAAATTCTGACATCCTCGCATCGCCTCTATGACAAAGCCATGTGCGTTTCATCACCTGACGTCTTTTCAGACGCAAAAAACGAATTTAGGATTGATAAAAATGGGTTTATGCAGTTGAAGCGCTAATTTTTCTTGCCACGTTACAGATACGGTAGAACCAAAATTTTGACTTTTTGTTGCATGAGCTGTTTAAAAGGGCTTAAAAGTTTTACGTGAACATGCATTTGTATGCTGATGGCGTTTTATTCACCGTATCGTAGTCGACAAGTGTCATCAACAACATCGTAGTCTCCAGCGTCACACAAATCTGCATATGATTGCATATGAACTCATAAAGTGTGTTTTGGGCTTAAGTAAAGGCGAAATACGCAAGATATAGTACCTTCAACCTTCTGTAGATGGTGATATATCACAGTGCTGCAGAAAGCGGCATGCAAAATATAAAGAACAACTGCATGTCAGTCAGGTCCAGTTTGATTCAGAATATTGTAGAGGAAATATGAAAAACTCTATTTATGATGCAAATGTAAACCTTAAATGCATATACATTAGGAAACTGAATGCATCGTGTCTTATTTTTGAATATACTGGTAATTATAAATACTATCATATACCGTAAAATAAAAAAGTTATTTTGACCGTGATGTTATTACTAGACGCAATGATGTATAACCTTCTCGACATATTATAAAGAAAATATTATATCCCAGGGCTCCGCTGAACATGTTCAGTTTGTGAACATGTCCTGAAGACTAACTGCTCAATCGGATACGCAATCTAATACCTAGATATTATTATAAGTGGTTATTTAATGCTGCAATCATAAGTTATTATTCACGTGACTGCAGAGTCGCGACCGTGGCGTCTCTGTGGATTATTTGTCACGTCTGATGAATTCACGCTTTGTTTTTGGACCCCAGACCTCTAAAGGACTCTATGAGATTGTGAAACTTTAGCAATTGTGAGAAATTGTGCCGTAGTTATTACACACCGGCATGACGTTCTTGCATTTTTTCTCCTTTCTAAACGTCTCTGTTTTGCATAGACACCATCAGTCGGTCTCCACGGCCCACGTTTGAGCTTTTAGGCTAAATTCGATCAAATGGGGATGTGACGCGGCTGAACAAATTGTTGCCTCACATGTTTTTAGACAAAGAATATTGTACACATCAATCCAGCTTTTGAAAGCTGTGATTTGTTTTCGGTTTACAGATACTAATTTGTTTGCTGATTACTCTTCCATTCGTTTCTTACGTCCTGCAAGCAATTCTCTTGAAGGAAAAACAGTGAAACGGTTTTTAAGGTGACTGGTTAGTTGTGATGTCATTACGTGCCGAAAGCTTGGGTAATAATATTGAATATTAATTAGGTCACTCTGTTGTTGCTAGGAAACCTTCCCGGTCCATCCGGTCACATAACCTAATTAAAACTGATTAGATTTCAGCAAATCAGTGGGGTGCATGTCATGTGATTAATTCATATTCATACGCCGCACATTTACCTTAGGATAAGATTCATAGGACATTATACAATGATGGAGTTTATGTCAGGCCAACTTTATGATCACTCAGATATTGACTTTATATGCCTATCTCTCTCTCTCTCTCTCATATATGAATAAAAAAGATTACAAATGTAGTCCATTACTGATTACAGATTTTATTTGATTTATTTATTTATATTTAATTAAATTTTAAAGTGTAGTTAGTCTCGTAATCTAGGTTACTTGCTTTAGGCAATGCATTCTGACTACTTTTTAGATTACTTTTATTAAACCTGTTTTAAATTTACCGCTAAATATAATATTTTCCTTGAAATATTTATTTTCTTTCTTAATTAATTCTTTCTTATTTTAAAAGAATTTTTGGAAAAATTAAGAATTAGGTAGACTCAATAAATGATTAATTTACTGTCATTGCATAAATAATATGTAATCATAAAAGTGTGTGTGTATATATATATATATATATATATATATATATATATATATATATATATATATATATATATATATGGACAATACAGTGTTTTGCTCTCAACCAATTATAGCTCAAGTGTATTTTTACTATATTTTATTTCCAATTTTAGAGCTTTTTAGATCATCGGATTAACAAATAAATAACATGAACTTTTCCAGGTAATCTACAGTCTCAAGTAACATGAACGTGCCGCATTGCAGTATAAAAATGATGAGAAACATTCCAGATGACCTGGCTTTCATACTTTGTAGCAGCGGTAGTTTATTATGGATCTGCTCAGATCGTCTTAATCAGATGGATTAATTAATAGTGCAGTGAAATACTGCATTGGAGCAATATTCCACTGGGCTGTGTGTGTGTGTGTGTGTGTGTGTGTGTGTGTGTGTGTGTGTGTGTGTGTGTGTGTGCGTGTGTGTGTAAAAGATCCTGTTACGCCGAATAACACATTATCATAGATGATGCTCACCTTATATAATGAGAGGTCAGGGTCAAACAGAGCGCTTCATGCTGCTCCATCACACGCCGTGAAACTCCCAGAAGCCTCCAGGCACAAAAGCACCAAGGCCTCCTTTATACTGCAAACAGAAACACAGAGGTCAAAGTTCAAAGCCAGAGAAACTCTAGAGACCTCGATAAACCTGAGAAGCCGAGGCATCCGCAGTCATACCACAGATAACCAAACAAATGATACGCATATGATAAATGAGATCTTTTTTTAAAAACGTATACTTGGCCTTTTGCGTGTCATTTGATCATTTGACAAATTGCTCTTTAGCTCTGTAATGCACGCTAAAACTCTCATTCGGATGAAACGTCACACGGTCATTTTATTGGGCAATTTTATTCAGAGTAATGTAAAATGCCCTTTGTGCGAAAAATGACCAGTGCATTCTTCAAAAAGCCTCCTTTTACGGTCCGCGAAAGACAGAGAGTCATACTAGTTTAGAACGACGTGAGGGAGAGTAAATGACAGAATCCTTCATGACGCTAGTCTAATTAGGAGTCGAGATGCGTCTCTCTTCTCCGGGAGGAGGTGCTGGCAAACCACAGAGTCGGTGGTAGGTGTCTCGACTCATTCGCATATTTTGACACCAGTCTGTCTTGCTCCGCCGTAGTCGCTCCCACCAGCCCTGCGGTAATGAGATAAACAAAACACGCCGCTTCTGTCGACTGCAAGTTTACTAATAATTGCCAGACGTTATATGTCTCCAGTCACTAATGGTGTTTTGGTCAGAAAGCTAACACCGAACTGCCGGCATCTGTGTTTTTGTTGTTTACAGCCTCGAGAGTCGAGACCCTAAATTACGTCAGTCGCTTCCAGGATGTATTTTGTACACAAGAGCAAAAACTGAAAGGGTTTAATCCATGCATTTAAATGTGATTGTCGTTCCCACAGTGTCGGCGTGACCGAAGTGGATGATCTAAATTCTCATTATCTGAAATGAAATAGTCAAAGAAAGTGTCAAGTTGCAGTGCCGCGGCGCTCAGTGGTGGCCAAATGGCATAACTCTACAGCTATAATACCCTTTTGCTGTTACGTAAATAGCAGCGGAGTGGGGGAAAAAAATCTCTACGCTGTTTGTTTTGTCCTCGACACTAAACAGCTAATATAATAATAGTGCTGTCAAATGAATAATCGTGATTAATCGCATGCCAAATAGACATTTAATGTATGTATGTATAATGTATATATGTATTATGTATATATATATATATATATATATATATATATATATATATATATATATATATATAAATATAATTTTTTTTCTTAATTATATACATGCTTCTGTATTTATATGTACATAATAATTTATTCTGTATGTGTTAATTGTGATTAGTCGTTTGACAGCACCGATAGATAGATAGATAGATAGATAGATAGATAGATAGATAGATAGATAGATAGATAGATAGATAGATAGATAGATAGATGGATGGATGGATGGATGGGTGGGTGGATGGATGGATAGATAGATAGATAGATAGATAGATAGATAGATAGAACCATACATGAAAAGAATCTGTATGCATGCATGTGATTTTAGTGCCTGTTTTTACCATATATATGTATATATATGTATGCAAAATATATAGGCCGCACATACATTTGCATTTTTATATACCTCTTATGAATGGAGTTTAGCACACAAATTACATTAAATGATTATCCAGAAGAAGTAGAATTAGTAGAATTTATTACGTGCTACATTTCAACAGTTCAGTGACAGTGAGGAGCGTTTGGCTGTGAAAACTCTATACTGCAGAAACCACAGTCTGAGTGCAATGGCTGTAACTCAATCGACTGAACAGTGATCGATCAATGGTGACTTGACTCAAAAGATGGCTTAGCAGCACACTAGCAAACTCATTCAGTGTCCGGTTCAAACAGACATGATGACCCGTTCCAACAGCAAGTCAGCAGTCGATATCATTTTTTTAACTTTATTTCCCTTACTATGCGATATCTGCGTTCATACTGAGCACGGAGGTCAGCGTTTGTGCAATCAATGCCTGGGCAGAACCTGATTGTGCTGAGTTCAACGCTGTTCCCGGATCAACATCTTTGTTGACCCTGGAACAACATTTTGATTGACCAATCAGATTTGAAGAGAAGTTCAGGCTTACGATCAGTGTTTGGTGCTCGTACATCAGTGTCACTCATCAGTCATTAAATCTGCTCACGGGTGAGGTTAGGTTTAGGTGTGGAGATGTGGTCAAAATGACATTTTTGGATTAAAATGTTGTTCCAGGCTCGACAAAATATGTTGACCCAGGATATCAGGTTGTGCCAACAGCTAAAGTGATGCTGAGCTCAAACGCTTACTCAGGTGGAAGTCAAAAACAAACCTTTGAGTACCAAATTCAAAAGAATCGGCCCTATTCATCCGATCTCCAGGTCTGGCTGTATAGCTGTAGCTTAGCATAGATCATTGAATCTGATTAGACCGTTAGCATCACGCCCAAAAAGGACCAACGGTATATTTGGTCGATTTAAAACTACATCGTGTGCTGAGGTCGACAGAAAATGAAAAGTTTGGATTTTCTAGTCAAGGATCAAGGAACTTTGCTGCCGTGCTCAACGTTTTCAGCTGTTTAACTTTAGGGTAAAATTTTAGTTGGAAAATTAGCCTATTTTGAGAAACAGTGGAGTGTTCTTTAGTATGTTTGGAAATGACTGGAGAATACAGAAACGGACACTTCTTCACTTAAAACAGTTCAAAACCAAGACCAACTAATGTGTCGTTCGCTCCCTTGACATTTCAGAGACCTGAGCTGGAATCCTACAGGAAGTGCTATATTTCAATACTCTGAGGCTGAGCGTGGGCGCTGAAGGTCATGGTGTAGATATTCGAAAGCGTCCAGCACACACTTCCTAATAACTTCTGAGATGCAGAATCTGCACATCGTGATGGCTGCTCATTCACGCTCTCCTGGGAGCGAGGACGCTTTATGAGTTTAGTGCACTGTGGGTTGGTTAGACTTCGTTCAGCTTATTTGATCTAAAATGCAGTAAAAACTATAATAATGAGAAACATGTTAGAATTTAAAACAAGTAGGTTTAGGTGTAGGATGATAACACGCACAGTATAAAAAGCATTACGCCTATGGAGAGTCACTATAAAACATGGAAACACAACGCATGTGTATTTTCTTTCTAGAACTCCTTTATCTTGCAGGAAGGAACATCACCAAGAAGGAAGTCGTGTCGTAAATGGTACCGCCGTCAGTCCTTTCAGCCGGACCCTTGATGAAGATGTTACTGGTAGAGCTACCATCATGCTGAGAGCGCACGATCTTTATTATTTTGCCCAGGTCCGGAAGATGAGGGTGCCCAGGGCATGCTCGGCTGAAAGAGAGGTTTAATAACGCACAATAAAAGATAAAAGAGAACTGACTGATTGGCTTTCATAACTGATGCTTTCAAATGACTTTTTACATTGTTACTAGTCCGTCAGCGTTCGCAGCAGTCAGCACATGCGCCGGATAAAATTCACTTGCATGTTTAAATGAATATTAATAAATCCCAAGGGGTGCGCAAAGCGTCCATGTCCTGCGGCTCAGAGCCAAGTGGGGCCCACCAACATCCCACGAGAGACCTCCCGAGCATCAACCGAGGACGCTTGAAGCCATAAACAAACCCCATTTAATTTGAGTTTTTATACTTTGATATATACACTTCACGGTCAAAGCATGCTCACGGGTTTTTCTCGAGCTGCTGGACAGGACTCGCATTTTTCTCTCTAGCCACTGAAATGTTTTTGTTTGTTTTTTTAGGTTGCACTGGAGTATTTTTTTGCGCGCGAATATGTTTTTTTTGTAAAGTGGCGATTCATTCAGCGCACGCTTTGAGTTTCCTCAGCCTCGCCGCCGTGTTTTTAGGTCTGAGCCCAGAAGCGCGTGAATGTGAACGATCTCTCACGTGTTGGAGCCGCACGGGCCTCGCAGCTAAATGTTCTGCGATAGAAAAGCCATAAAAATCAGATCGCTGAGAGGCTCTGCAGCTGGTGGAGCAGAACTCAGCAGATGTCCTCCCACCCGTCTCCTCACCGCTTACGACCGAACGCTGGTACGAACTCTTCTCTGAAGATAAAGCGCGACATTCGGATGATTAACGGCAATAGACGAAAAAGCTTTCAAATACAGACAGCGGTCAGTGGTTTTATTCCACGTGCGCAAATGTCTCAAGCGTGGAGGAACGGCTGGCTCTGGAAAGCTTAAGGCAGAATAAATAACTGTTTGTTTTTTTCATGTCATTGATTTAGAGAAAATTATTTAATTATTATGTCCTACTGTCACTTTCTGTTGGTCAAATTTTACATGACCAATATCTGCATGGTAAAACTCACAATCGAGCAGATTTGTATTGAAAATATATATATATATTTTTTTAGACCATTTTTTTTTTTTTTTTTCATGAATTTCCCCAAAATTCTCAGTGGTGATTATTTGATTAGATCTAGTGCAAACGTGCTTAACTGAAATAAATAAATGTTTAACGTAATCATTTTAATAATAAATGATTATAAATCGTATTCGTATTTTGTGCTTTCAAAAAATGTATTGCAATTAATCACCTCCAAAATAAAAGTTTTTCTTTACGTAATATATGTGTGTGCACTGTGCCGATTTATTAAGTAAATATTAAAACACACATACAGTGTATATTTACATGTAATCTTATATTAGGCATTATATATTAATATATATATTTAACATATAAACATAATATATTTCCCTTAAATATATACATGTGTGATTTTATATGCATAATAAATATGTGCAGTACACAGTTGATTAATCTTTTGACAGCGCTAATTGTTTTATATTAATTTATTGGTTCTGGGCAGGCTTCTGATTAAGCAGAAGATTCACTGAGGATTGAGAACTGATCTGATCTGATCTGATCTGACCGAACAATCTTTGGCCTGTGTGTCATTATACTGTATTGACATATAATGCATAATGTTAGAAGCAAATGTGCTCTCCGCGTTTCACAGATCGTCCGATTTTATGGAGTTTTATCTCGTGATGGAGACGAGCAGAAGGCACAGTCTGTTTTACTTCAAAGGAATGAAGTCTGGTGAATGAGCTTTGATCGCTTGCTTTGTTACAGCTATGAATATCAGCAGATCTCTTATTGCGTTTATTTCATTAACCGTCTAACATTTTCTTTATCGTTTTAGCTTTTCACGGAGCGTTTGGGACTCATGAAAGAGTACCGAAGTGCTACATGCCAAAAACCAGTGACGGATGCTGTAGAAACACCAGAACGTAACCTTTGTGTGACCTTTAATTGCCATTTATTTTCTCTGCTTTAAATTCAGTGGCATTCAGTATGGATGGACAGACGGACGGTTACACAGACAGAGTGATCTGTCACCAAATGGCAGGGTTGCTGACTTTCTGGAAAGTTTTATAAAGTTATGTAGCTGATTATAATGTACACTACGCTTCCTTATTACTGATTGCTGGAATGAAAATGCTGTCAAAAGGTGTTTGTTTGTTTTTACGTGATATGGTGAATATAATTTTACTCTATTTATGCTTTCTGCTGAAGGAGAAACGGTTTTAAATAATTACAGCGGATCCTGCCATCGGTGTGGAAAATGATGCGTAAACATATTATATAACATCAGCCGTAATGTGAAAGCATTGCTGCGTCTGGCTCTTACTCAACATTTATTTTAGTCTGTATATTTACATATATCTCAATCATTTAAAAGAGCATCATAAAGCGCCACAAGCGCAAGAGTGACAATACAATTTCTTGTCAGTGTCATGCACTGTCTCACATAAAAGACTTTATTCGTGATTGTGGTGGCCTCTTGTGGTAGGAAATACAAATATATATATATATTCATTTTCATATAGTTCCATATTGGTGAGAAATAAGAAGTATAATTAAAGGCATTCAGTATATACACACACACACACATATATATATATCTATATATATATATATATATATATATCTATAGAAGAAAGATTGAGGGGTGAGTAACTAAATGATGACAGAATTAACTTTTTTTTATGGAGAACTAACCCATTAATGGTTTTAACATTCAACAGTTATTAAAAATCGTTGAACTCCGCCAACAAAAACGGTGAGACTGCGAGACGCTCAAAATGATAAACGCAGCGAATTATGAATCGAGCGTAAAGAATCATTTAGACACCATGCGAAAACTTACGTTGGTTGATGAAGGCGAGATGTGATTTTAAAATTTAATGAGAGCCTTCGCCGATGGCTGAAATGGATTTGGGTTTGAGCGACTCGGTCGTCATGGAAACGAGTTCACGAGCACAGCCGAGCTACTCCTTCGTCTCTTAAGAGGCCCAACAGTCAATTTACAGCGGCAGCGCATTAAAAGTTTGGATTTACACACAGTCTAGGCGTATTAAAAGCTGAAAAATTACACGAATAATGGCACCCTTATATGTATTTATTCGTGTGAATGTATTCGCGCGTAATGTTCAGAAAAAAAAAGTGCATAACACCCGCCACGGGTATAAAGTGACCTCCACCCCATCAAACACGTTTGGGATGAACGGGAAGATGAATGAGCAAACATTCCCACAGAAACACCCCAAATCCTGTGGAAGGACCAGCTTCCTATTAATGTCATTAAGGTCTCTGTTGATTTAATGGTCGGGTTTGCAAATTAAAGGCTTAAAATTTAATTAGAAATTGAATCAGAAAAAGAAAGTAGACTTATATAAGCAATGTTTAGTAAAAATGTATAGCAGGAGATTTCAGAACGAGATTGTTAAGGATGTCTACCTAAAGGTCATGTTTAATTTAAATGCAGTTTTGGGTTATTTGTTCAATATTTTGTGAGTTATGTTTTAGTGGAACATCCTGCTTCTTCTTCTTCTTCTTCCTTGGATTGAAGGATGTCACTTGAATTATTAACAGCAACCATACAACAGGCCTGTGACTTAAAGATACAGGCATCTGCTTTTGTACACTCGTCATCTGTAGCATATTCTTTCATTCACACTGATATCTCTCTCTCTCAATCTGTCACGAATGAGCGGTCTGAGGCGTATGGATCCATGTGCAGGCTTTTATTAAACGAAGGCATGGTCATAACAGGCAGGGCGTCGAACAGGGCTAACAGATATATAGGAGGCGAGGCAATAACAAAATCCAGAGACAGGCGGAGGTCAGGTCTCAGGCGTGCAAACGATCAGAGAATCAGAATACAGACAGGGTCAAAACCAGAGACAATAATCCCTAACGATATAACTACAATACAACAGGCGAAACAATGCAACCTGCAGTTGAGTGGCTTGCTGCAGTATTTATAGTCCTGGGACAGGAAGTTGTCGCAGAGAGGAGTGGATGCAGATCACCCAGAGGTCAGGGCTCTCTGCTGGCTTGGTGACATAGCCCCCTCCTAGGAGCGACTCCTGGCGCTCCACAACACAAAACATAACTGTGAGCTTGGGAGGGGTTCCGGGAGAGAGTCAGCACACTGAGACCAGGAGGAAGAGGCGGTGGGAGGAGCCAGGGTGAAGGCGGGAGGAGTCCGGGGCGGAGGCGATCCAGAGCCCAGCCATGATGGTCAGTGGTGGAGCCGACGGAGGAGGAGCCATGGAGAGGTAACGGTCATCAACCCCATGGAGCCGACCGGACGCGCGGCGGAGCAGGTGGTCGGGGAGACTGAGGCGGAGGCGGAGAGCCGAAGAGCCAGGGCGACACAGCGGCTGGAGGTCCTGGCGATCCCGCAGACTTCGGCGACTGATGCGGAGACGGGGACGAGAAGGACGCGGCGGAGCCAGAGCGACAGAGGACTGAGGTGGGCCGGGGAAGGGAGGAGCCTGACAGAGCCGGAGGATGGAGGGACGAGGCGGCTGGAGGAGTGGAATCCTGAGGCGACGGATGGTCGGCGACCGACCAAGGCGTAGACGGAGAGACGATGGAGCCTGGTGAAGCTGGTGGAATGACGGAGCATGGTAGAGAGGAGGAGCTAGGAGCCTAAGGGAAGCCGGCGGGTCTACAAGCCGAGGTGGAGTCTGGGACTCGGAGGCGGACGGTGAAGCGAGGATCCTTCACCCACGGCGGCGATGGAGACTGGCAGACCCGTGACGAGCTCCAGGTGGAGGGAGGAGGATGAGTGCAGGGGCTGCTGGGATCCATTGACGACGTGTAGCAAGGGTGGAGGGTGGGATAACTTGAGGCTTTGCAGGCACGGGCACTGGAGGCTTTGCACGCAGGCGCGGGCACTGGAGGCTTTGCACGAGGCGCGGGCACTGGAGGCTTTGCACGCAGGCGCGGGCACTGGAGGCTGCACGCAGGCGCGGGCACTGGAGGCTTTGCACGAGGCGCGGGCACTGGAGGCTTTGCACGCAGGCGCGGGCACTGGAGGCTTTGCAGCGCGGGCACTGGAGGCTTTGCACGCAGGCGCCGGCACTGGAGGCTTTGCACGCAGGCGCGGGCACTGGAGGCTTTGCACGCAGGCGCGGGCACTGGAGGCTTTGCACCAGGCGCGGGCACTGGAGGCTTTTGCAGGCGCGGGCACTGGAGGCTTTGCAGGCGCGGGCACTGGAGGCTTTGCGCAGGCGCGGGCACTGGAGGCTTTGCACGAGGCGCGGCACTGGAGGCTTTGCACGAGGCGGGCACTGGAGGCTTTGCAGGCAGGCGGCAGCCATCTTGGGAAGCGGCGCTGGGCAGCGGCAGCCATCTTGGGAAGCGGCGCTGGGCAGGCGGCAGCCATCTTGGGAAGCGGCGCTGGGCAGGCGGCAGCCATCTTGGGAAGCGGCGCTGGGCAGGCGGCAGCCATCTTGGGAAGCGGCGCTGGGCAGGCGGCAGCCATCTTGGGAAGCGGCGCTGGGCAGGCGGCAGCCATCTTGGGAAGCGGCGCTGGGCAGGCGGCAGCCATCTTGGGAAGCGGCTCTGGGCAGGCGGCGACCATCTTGGGAAGCGGCTCTGGGCAGGCGGCGACCATCTTGGGAAGCGGCTCTGGGCAGGCGGCGACCATCTTGAAGCGGCTCTGGGCAGGCGGCGACCATCTTGGGAAGCGGCTCTGGGCAGGCGGCGACCATCTTGGGAAGCGGCTCTGGGCAGGCGGCGACCATCTTGGGAAGCGGCTCTGGGCAGGCGGCGACCATCTTGGGAAGCGGCTCTGGGCAGGCGGCGGCCATCTTGGGAAGCGGCTCTGGGCAGGCGGCGGCCATCTTGGGCAGGGGCTCGGGAAGGCGGCGGCCATCTTGGGCAGGGGCTCGGGAAGGCGGCCATCTTGGGCAGCGGCTCGGGAAGGCGGCCATCTTGGGCAGCGGCTCGGGAAGGCGGCCATCTTGGGCAGCGGCTCGGGAAGGCGTGCCATCTTGGGCAGCGGCTCGGGAAGGCAGCCATCTTGGGAATAAATGCAGTGTCTTCTTCCTCCATAATACCCAACGTGAGAGCTGACCCCACAGTCACTAAACCAAACTCAATAAAGTGTGCCAGTGATTCACGTGGACCCTCTTGAACAAGTTGTGTTTTGAGTGGCTGATTTATTCCTCGTGAAAAATTCAATTAGCAAACAGTCCGGTAAATCAGAGAAGTAAGCCAGGTCAGAAATTCCTGAGTATAATCCTCAAGTGATCGGGTGCCTGCTTGAGGGTTAGCAAAGACATTGCAAGGTGCATACCTGGCCATGGTTCGGGTGAAAAGCCGCTGGATCCTGGTGTGAGGTTGCATTCTGTCACGACTGAGCGGTCTGAGCGTGCGGATCCATGTGCAGGCTTTTATTAAGCGAAGGCATGGTCATAACAGGCAGGCGCGAACAGGGCTAACAGATATATAGGAGGCGAGGCAATAACAAAATCCAGAGACAGGCGGAGGTCAGGTCAGGCGGCAAACGATCAGAGAATCAGAATACAGACAGGGTCAAAACCAGAGACAATAATCCACGAACGATATAACTACAATACAACAGGCGAAACAATGCAACCTGCAGTTGAGTGGCTTGCTGCAGTATTTATAGTCCTGGGACAGGAAGTTGTCGCCAGAGGAGTGGATGCAGATCACCCAGAGGTCAGGGCTCCTCTGCTGGCTTGGTGACACAATCATTAATTTCATATAGCTTATTATTTTATTAATTTACTTAATTACCCTTGTTTTATTCCTTCTTAAAAAGTACAAAAATAAAAAAATACAAAATAGGTGCAAATTATTAAGTGACTACAGAAGCCCCGCCCGTGATGTAAAGAGGACCAATCACATATCAGCTCACCAGGATTCTGCAAGTATAGAGGTGTGTTCGACTTGAAGCGGTGCTTTGATGTCTTACACTGACCGGTCGCTTCCAGTATAGGTCTCTGCAGGCAACGTAATGGGCGGTTTAAAAAGGCCCAGAAATTGAGAAAAGCCCACTTTTGCTCTGTAGAGAAGACAAGTCCCACAAGCTATAGTCTGTGCTGCTGACATCCCACAATCTACAGTTTGTACCGCTGACGTCCCACAAGACATCCAGCAAGCTACAGTTTTCACTGATGTCCCCTAATATAGCATCTGCACCACTGATGTCCTGCAAGTCTGTGCTATTGATCGCAAGCTACAGTCTGTCACACAAGATGTACCACAAGCTACAATCTGTGCCACTGACGTCCCACAAGATGTCCCACAAGACGTCCCTCAAGCTACAGACTGTGCCCCTGACGTCCCACAAGCTACAGTCTGGGCCACTGACGTCCCACAAGACGTGCAACAAGCAAGAGTCTGTGCCACTGACGTCCCACAAGCTACAGTCTGTGCCCCTGATGTCCCACAAGATGTCCCACAAAACGTCCCTCAAGCTAAAGACTGTGCCCCTGACGTCCAACAAGCAACAGTCTGTGCCCCTGATGTCCCACAAGACGTCACACAAGGTGTCCCACAAGCTACAGTCTGGGCCACTGACATCCCACAAGATGTCCAACAAGGTGTCCCACAAGCTACAGTCTGGGCCACTGACGTCCAACAAGCAACAGTCTGGGCCACTGACGCCCCACACGACGCCCAACAAGGTGTCCTACAAGCTACAGTCTGGGCCACTGGCATCCCACTGACGTCGCACAAGTTACAGTCTAGGCCACTGACGTCCAACAAGCAACAGTCTGTGCCTCTGACGTCCCACAAGACATCCCGCAAGTTTTTCACTGATGTCCCCTAATCTTCCCTCTGCACCACTGATGCCCTGCAAGTCTGTGCTACCGATGTCCCATAAGCCACAGTCTGTCACACAAGACGTCCCACAAGCTAAAGTCTCGTGCCCCTGACGTCCCACAAGACGTCCCACAAGTTTACATTCTGTCCCACAAAATGTCCCACAAGTTGAGTCTATGCCACTTACGTCCCTCGCAGGCTACAGTCTGTGCCTAGGACATCCCAAAAGATGTCCCATAAGACGTCCACAAGCTATAGTCTGTGCCACTGACGTCCCTCAAGCTGCAGGAACATGGCAAGCACGTCCGATGCCATGTTCCTGCAGCTTTTTCGATCATGTCCAACTACAGTGAAAATATTCCTAAAGGCTTTTTCACTGCCACGTCTGACTTTGGAGTTGTTGCCGACTTGAGAGTCAACGCTCTCAAACTCCATTCCAGCCTACATCAGAATGAACAGTCAAAAGTCCCACCTGTAGCATGTATGTGCCTCAAGCTGCCGTTAATGTCTGCTTTTTTTATATAGATAAATTGATAACTAGCATTTAACATTCAGCAAGATTTCTTTCAAATCTGTGTTAAAATGAAGATGAAGTTGCACATTTTATAGAAATAAATTAATAATGACCATTACACTTAACGTAATTCTGTAGTGTAACAAATTAAATAAAAGGCACAAACATTCAGTTAATGTATAAATTAGACAAATCTTTTTAAATAGTTCAATTAAATGGCAAGTGAAAAAGCTTTGGAATTGTTTATGCAGCTACTCATTATTAAATAATTTGCATTATTTCTAATACATATCTAGCTATTCTCACTCTCTCCTTTGCAAGCACTAGTGTGTCATATATGAACTATCTACAGCGCTTGGCCTGTCAGACCTGTTCAGACATGCTCTACTGTTTGTATTTTAATCAGGCTAATGAAAATGGGGTTAGTGATCGAAACATTATGAGCAATATGCACTCAAACTAACAGTAAATCTTACCCTTACTACTCTCCAACAGCAACACGCAGTTCATCAGGATCGTGAAGTAGGCCGTGCTCTTTCTGTTTCCCCTCTAAAGCCCCTATTATCAATTTCAAACATCTATTATACATCAATAACATACTACAAATGATTACAGTTGTCTTTCTCTAGGGTGGTTATTTCAAAGGTCTTCCACTGGAGGTCGCTCGGCAAATTCGTGCAAATCAAGGCCCCCAGATTCCTGAAATCATCCAGCGTCTGGACTGGCAGCAGGTCCCCTACATCCTGGTCCTAGAGCGGCCCGTTTCTAAAGTGCTACAAGGGCACCGTTGAAGAAGATGTGGCACGGATTATGATGCTCCAGGCAACACTCGCGGCTGGAGTGGAGTGTTTCACGGAGATATCAAGTTGGAAAACTTGCTGATTAACCCAGACACCCTTGAAATCAAATGAACTGACTTCGGATGCGGTGACATTTTTACCAACGAGGGTTACACGTCCTCTGCCGCACGGGGTCCCTTAAAGCCGTATCGTGGGTCTCAAAGTGGAGAAGCATCATGGAACGAGATCAAATTGCATCAAAGTATTTAATGCGCGATAATGGATATCAAGGTATAATGCTGTCTTTTCCTCTAGGCACAAAAGAGTGCTGCCTCCTGAGTACTTCACTGACAAGAACCACGGGGAACCGGTACGGTGTGGTCAATTAGGATACTCTTGATTGTAGTCCTCTTCTGTAAATTTGCAAGGGTACGAGATCTGTGAAAGATCAATGGGAAAAATCTAGGGCAAAGATAGCCTGTCACAAGGTGAGATCTTCATTTCAGCACAGAGCCAGGCAACGCTTGAGACTGGTGGATTAATTAAGCATAAGGAGGTCATTTTGATCATTTGACAGATGGTCATAAGGAGCATGTGTGAAGCTCATGGTAATAGGTAATAATCAGACGTCTCTCCTTTTTCTGCATATATATATATATATATATATATATATATATATTTATTTATATATATATATATATATATATATATATATATATATATATATATATATATATATATATATATATATATATATATTTTATTTTATTTATTTTTTTTTTTTTCCTGTCTCCAGATATATATATTTATTTATTTATTTTTATATATATATTTTTTTCTGTATAAAATATTTATTTATTTATTTATTTATTTATTTTTGCCCAGTCCTCACAACATATCTATGACAAATAAAATAAATAAATGAACATACAATTAAACAAATAAATGAAACATTTAAATAATGTTATAAAAACAGTGTATGTATTCAGTTTTATTTACTTTTTAAGATTTTTATTTTATTTTTATCCATTCATAAATGTTAAATTGCTTTTAATGCAAGAGCTAACTTTTTGATTTGATATTTCATGAGACTCAGTGACTTGACTGTATGTTTTATGTTTTTCCTCGGCATTTGTGTTCCGAGCTTCAAAGACAGGACTAAAAAAACCAAGGAAACAAGGAACAAGTTAGAGAAAACTTGGGAGGGGTTTTAGCTATGAGAAATAAAATAAATAAATCAACATACAATTAAACAAATAAATGAAACATTTAAATACAGTGTATGTGTTATCAGTATTTATCAGTATTTATGAATAAAGAATTTTACAGATTTTACAAAAATGTCAATATTTTGTCTGCATGCGTAAAATTGGTGCTGATGTGAAATTTGGACGCACACATTTCAGGTATATTCTACTTTAGGCCAGGTGTCAGTCTCAGTCCTGGAGGGCCGGAGTCCTGTAGAGTTTATCTCCGGTTTTGAGCACGCTAGAAACTTCCAGACCCCTGCCTAAGGCTTTACACAGTGGAAAATATTTTCCTGTTCTTTTTATGCTCTTTTAATGCCCGAATGGCTGCAGTAAAGACAAAGACCGGCAGATGGCGGCCTCGGTCTTGTTTCTGTCCGAGAGCACCTGTCAGAGCGGCCCTCGAGTGACGTCGCACACCTCACCTTATCTTTCCCGCCCCTGACGCGCACGCTCGCGTTCACGCGCTCATAAGTTTGAAGCGAAGCCTCTCTCGGCTGAACTCCGGCAGCCCGTTATTGAGCGAGACCGCGGTCGCTTTCGATCGGAAATCTATAACACGCTTCCGCGGACGGCCGTCTTGCTATGAGGACTTGAGGGAGGCGATAAGCGCGCTGTCCTGCCTGGCTTATTTGGGAGTTCTTCTCCCTCCCCCCCCTCCCGTCCGAATAAACGACATCTGAGCGCGCGAGCTCGTCGCGAGAGGGGCAGAGGAATGTCGCGCGATCCGGACGAGGTGAACAAACTGACCGAGAGCACTTACAAGGTGAGAGAAAGCGAGTGTTATTGTCCTGTCGAGGCTGCGCTGACATCCACCCGTGAAGAAGTGTCATCGAGCGCGGCTTGACAGTTGGGGGGTTTCTGGGTTGAGCGGGTCGTTTTGAGCTGGTCAGGAAACTTTGGCTCTAACTGTGTTAGGCGGAGAAGACCGTTTCGTGTTTAAACTGGTGGAGTTGAAAAAAAGTGGTTCGTATTTCTGGTTGTCGTTGAGCCACAGGTGGGTCTGAACGTATGGCTCTTTTGATTTAATGACACTCCCAGATGAATCAGATTCATATCCCAGAGTCATATCCAGGAATTCAGTACTGTTGTTTAGTATTATTATATAGTAAGTTATTGTTTTATTTTATTTTACCTCTTGGAAGTATATTGTCGTTCAACCCTTGTGTGAATCATATTCTTTATTTAATCATGTGAATCATATTGCTTTGTGTGTGTGTGTGCATAGACATGCCAAAATACCACTATGAACCATCAACTTTTTTCCAGTAAAACATTGCACAATGTATTTTTGTAGGCAGTTTTTCCAGTTGGATTTAAAGTCCCACCAATAGAATCCATCACACACCAGTAGATATATATATATATATATATATATATATATATATATATATATATATATATATATATATATATATATACTCGTATACCTTTCATTAAAACCAATACAATTTCCACTGTAACCGTGACATTTTCTATAACCTATAACCTGATGATGCATTATTTAGTTTCCTAATGTCTTAATCAGTAAAAAAAATGATTTAATTTCTTAAGGCATATAATATTCTTCCTCGTGTTTTGGAGTGGAACATGACCCGAGCTTGTTGTCGACATTTTTTTTGGTGACATTCACTCAGGTGGTTCACTGATACACTGTAACTTTCTTTGTAGAGCGTAGATCACATTGTAAAAAAAAAACTTGATTTTAAAAGTCGTTCTTAAAAGTTAAAAGTTCTCTTAACTTTTATCTTGTTAACTGTAATAAAAAGCTCTTAACATTACAACAAATAATAACTAACATTAACAAAACATTTTAAAAAATCAGCGTAATTTATTCATGATTATTTATAAGTGCAGTGCATTCTTGAAAGCCTTAACGTTACGATTGTTATGCAAGTCTGAAATAGTTGGTTCAGACCTCTCTGATGACAGAAATATCAAGAAGAAGCTTAAAGAACCGTTTTATTACTGGTTTGATGTCTTTCTCTGAACGGCATACACTGATCAATTACGCACATCTACCAATATTTCGCTTTCAGTTCTTGGCTTTTGGTTTTAGTGTTTGGTCAATAACGACAAAAAGGGATAACAATAATACTATACAGTTAATCAGTACATGTGTCACTGTGATATACAATTAAAGCAAAAAGGTGCCATTTCTTTTCAGAAGCTCCGTTTGTGCCAAAAACGATAACGCTCATCTGACGCTTGTAATTTTTGAGCTTGCTACAGCAGGATGAATTCTGATTGGCTGTCGATGTTTGTATCGTTCATAAGCTTGTATTCTGCTGTTCTTTAGAAAGACATTTTTAGAGCTAGGGTATATATTAATCAGTATCTTAAAGTGTATATGGTTATCGTTCTTGGTATGAATGAAATTTTCTGCTTTAGTGTGCCATGACTTTAACAGGCGCTATATTGAATTTAAGATCTTTCTTTTGTGGGGTCTCTCTTTTTTGGGGAGGTAAAGTAAAATCTCTCTTACTTGTGATGTCTGTTGATATTTTAAAGAATACATAAAATGGTTACTTTGCGGAAATGGTACGTAATATGTTTATTAGAACATTTTTAATGCTTAAGATGAATCCACCACTCATTACTAACCCAGTTATCCGTGCGATTCAGACCTGAACCAGGTAGGAACTCGCCTGAAAAACTACAAACGGTTCTTTTTAGATTCGGGTAGATATCACATCTTCATATTCATCACCTAGAATTACGGTAGCATACTTGAATATGTTGTCATGGCCTGAAGCAGAAGCATTTTACACCTTGAAATCGGGCAAGCCAGGCCACTTTTGATGTAACCTTGCGCGCACAGTACATTAAACCAGAGACACTGAAGAGGTTGTTTCACGAACAGAACCGTCTCGGTCCACACAATGTCATGATTGCGACTGATTACATCATGATTGCTCATGCCAACATTTTAACCATTTCCTCTGTTTGAAATCCCTTTTCTCAGAATGTTATGGAACAGTTCAACCCCGGTTTATGTAACCTCATAAACCTGGGAAAGAGCTACGAAAGCGGTTTCAGGTGAGCCTCAGTTTTTTCGTGATCTCTACTAGGAGGAGTACAATAAAGCACGTTACAAAAGCTTTACTTCTCATATTTGCAATGCAATGCTTTATGAAGAGTTTGCGCTTGCTGAGGAAAAATGCGGTGTGATCAACTTTGGATAGTGAGGCGTGATAAGCACAAGAAGAATTTGTCAAAATCGGTTTCAGGCATTCATTATCATTTGACCTATCTGTAAGCCCCTCCTCTCGAACATGAGGCGAGCCAATGGCAGAAGAGTATCAGTTGCGGGAGAGTGAAACAGAAACATCTGTAGGTTTCAGAGCCATAGAGAAACATTGGAAGACCAGCAGCCTGCATCGTTTTTTTATAGGGTTTATGCTTTAAAAAAAATGTATCTAGGTACTTGTAATGCTGATTCCAGGTATCGGGAGAGGATGGGCAATATAACTTCTTATTCAATTTCCTGAATCTGAACAAACGGAGCAAAATGTCCCAAAGCAGAATGTTAAAACTAGAGACTTTAATGATGATATACAAACCTAAGGAGCCAGAGCGGACTGTTCTCGCACCATGTACAATGTAACGTTAGTTCTACGCTGTCTCTTCATATTAAACTGGTAAAATGCGTCGATTTAATTGTACCCTGTGAAACGGTGTTGATCCGGGATGTTGTCGTCGCTATTGTGATGACCGTCCATAATAGGAGGCTTCTCCGCTTTCATGGTGATCTGTATCTTTATAATTTAACTCCATGGAATATTTCGTTCCCATTTGGTGGCCTTCTGTGTCAAAAGTATGCAAAAACATTGTGGACGATGTTTTTCACACTGCAGCAGTCATTGTAAACAACAGCAACGGGCAGGAAATGATGACACGATATCAACATCGCTTCCAACTTCATAATTGTAAACGAAGGTTAGACTTTCCTTAACAATAATGCCAGCCAGATTGAGTGTTGAGCTCACTATTTCTGTTCTTGTAACATCCTTCACTCCCACGTTCTTGTATAGTTACATGTCAATCTGGAAAAAGTAGGTCTTCTTAACAAAGGGTAGGTTCGTCACATCTCGAACAAATGGCTTGCCGCTTTAGGAAGAGGGCAAGACGTACTGTAAGAGCCCCGACTCTCAGACTAAACACGACGCCTTTTTTTTTTTTTTTTTTTTTTTTTTTAGCTGGTTGTTCCTGGACTGACCGAAGAGGTTTGTCGAATTTGCCCAACAATATACAGGCCTTCCTGATTGAGCATGCTCATAAAACCATGTTGTTTTGTCTCCGGATCTTCTTCCGCCGTAAACCCGGTGATAATAAACTGTGTCAGGTTTTAAAAACATGGCATACTAATATCTCCTTCTAGCTGCCGTTGAATTACTTTTTGTGTTTCACTCACGCAACAAATGAGACGCATGCAGGCTGAGAAAATGAAATAATCATGACATTGTACTCCAAAGTATTCGGAAGACGTTAGAATGCAGGAGTCGGCATTTCTGCTATTAAACCAAGCAGGAGGAGTCATTTTATTATTATTATTATTAGTAGTAGTAGTAACAATACTGTACACTGTCCCTAGAAAACCTTGCGAATGTGTGGCATGTTGCGTGGAACAAACATCTTGTGTAACAACATGTATTCTTCTCCTTGTTTTGCAGCCATGGTTCTGGCTGGGAAGCAGTACTTTGATGCCGTATCTAAGATCGGGAGAACGCAACCCGTATCTCCAGTGTCCAGGGAACTGGGTGAGTCATGGCTAATTCTTTTTATTAAGAACTGCGTGAGCACGTTTCCATTTAGTCTTCCCATAGTGCCATTTGTCATTTTCTCGAGCTGGAAAATGTTAAGGCTGGGTAGGTGGTTCGGTCCAGAAACATTTTTTTTTTTTTGTGATGCTGGTTGAGAGTCTCTTCACATCCCCATAGCAATCACTGACTTAAGTGCTCTAAATGTATTTATGCATCTGTATTGTCTGTGGAAGCTGCTGGACCGTAAAAATGTTCATCCAATTATATATCCCTTGGTTCGGGCCTTTTAAGGAGGAACATATCATGCCTTTGTTATAATTCACAAAAACAGCAGCGTAGCGATCACTTAAGTTCATTTAGTTGTCATGGGCACTGAATAATGATAAACCCGCTCGCTTATCACCGTTTCCTCCATCATGTCAAAGATAACATTGTGATATCGTGCAGGAATGTGCCATAAAGCACGTTATGTGGACTGAAATCACGTTTCGGTTTCATGTTCCGTTCAGCATGTTTGAAACAATCGACTTTGATGTTTTTGTTTAGACAGCGTTGTATCCGCCGGACCATAATAACGGCGGATCATGTTCGAGAACTCGGGCCTCAATACGTGTATATTGCCTATAAAACGTGCTAAAATTGTCTTTTGAAACGAAATGCGTTTTTCAATTGCTGTACGCAACCGTATTCGCATTTCAGATAATATACCGACACGGGGCCTGCTTCCAAAACTAAACCTCTGAAATGAGTGGGAGTGCTTCAAGTGCGGCACTTACAGTACAAGAATATACTGTATATTTAAAAAAAAAAGCACCACTGTGGCATGTAAACAAGTGTAGGGGGTTGAATTATTAATGCGTTAATTGCTTTAGCTTTAGTTTCATGCCATTTTAAAGTCACTACGAAATATTTAGGCATTTCAAAAATATTATACATGCAAGTATGTTCGCTTATTACAACGGAGGGTGTACAGCATGCAAATCAACTATAAAATGTAAGGAATAAGCATCTAATAAGAAACTAGTTAATAGTGAGAATTAAACAATGGTAAGCAATCAGTTGTTCTGAGGTTTAGATTGTATTTTGAACCTTATTTGCACATAATGTATAGCGCAGCCTACATAGAGATGTTAATAATGAACTGATCAATCCATAAGTGATTGGTTTTAACTGCAGCTCTATTAGAATGACTGAAGACCCCAGGTTTTTCATTTGCATGTTACAATGTGTTTGTAAAGTATAAAAGGAACAAGGAAGCATCAGTACGGAAGTATTTCTATTTGTGTTGGATTGTAAATGACTTTTTACTAGTGTCGTCAAACAATATTTTTTTTTTATACACACAGTATATACTTGGAAACCAAAACCATTTATGAATATAATTCGTATTACAAATAACTACTTGAACGTACTTGAACGATGAATTGTTTGACAGCACTACTTTTTACACACTTTGATTTAACTTTTAAGTTATTATTAATAATATAATTTAAGTTTGAGTGCTACCATAATTAATATTAATACATGCATTATCATCATGTCACTCGGTGACTCAAACTTAAACAGTAAGCTAAAAACGCTAAACGGTTTCGTACTCGAGCTGCTGCCAGTCTGCTTAGTGCTAATAGGTGCAGTGGGGAAACCGGGCGGCTTCATCCAGAGCAGGAAATGAGATCATTCCAGCAGATCAGAACTGTAGCCAGATACCGCTGCGCATCAGGAGACTGACTTTAGCAAGGTCACGCACGATTACTAGAGCAGGGATGAAGGCCGTGAAATCTGCTTTGCCAGTATAGACTTATTACGATTTCAGCTTTTTTAAATTTTTAATACAATTAGATTTTCCTCTCGGCAGTCTAATCAGATCACGAGGAGAGTGATTTAAAAAAAAAAAAATCACAGCCGTTGTTATTTCAAGTTCATTAGTTAGGCTGGAAATGAAAGGTTAAAGCGCGTTGCATTGTGGGATCTGATTGCCGCGACGCAGCGGGCCCCCTTTTTTACTGCGCGGTCTGGCAAATGCAGGAAGTCGAGCGTGTGTTGGCGTGTTGCATGCATGCAGATCGTTTGCATGCGGTGCGCAATATTGGTGTATGCATCTGCATTGCATCAAAACTGCTTTAAATAACGGCAGTTGGTCTGTAATAATGGTAATCTGAGCCGAGCGGAGGCCGTGACCTGCACATCTGTCCCTCGCTCACGTCACACGTGTTCATGTTCTGTGATGGCTTTTCATATTTTCTACTACTGTCAGAAATAATGTAGTGCTAACTATATGTTAGAAACGCAATGCGGTTTTTATAAAGCCAGCACATTACAAAAGTATGTCTTTAATATTGAATGCTTTACAAAATATGCGACTTGCTGTATATATCTTTGCACTGCTGGGAGATATAGTTTGGTTGGTGGCTGGTTTTATTGTCATTTTAAGATATAAAATGTTTTATCGATGCTGTATTTATTAGATTTAAAATACAAAAGAACAATTATTCAAATTTAAAATAACAGTTTTAATACATTAATATATAATGTATTTTAGTGTCATTTACTCCAGGCTTCAATGTCACGTGATCGACTAGAAATCATGTGAATTTTCTGATTTATAAATCTTTTTTGGAAACAGATTAATATTTTTGGGACCTTTTTCAGGATTTAAAGAAAGAAAAAAACTATAATCAAAATCTATATATTTTTTTTTTTTTTTTACAATATACACTACTATTAGGTTTGGGATCAGTAAAATATGTATTCATTCATTTATTCAGTTATTTATTTATTTTAAAGAAATTAATACTTTTATTCAAGATGTGAGATATGGATAACAAGTGATTCTTTAAAAAAAAAAAATTGGGAATAAATTATGATCTTTAAAAAGTTTTTTTCATTAAAGAATCAAAGGTTTCAAAAATGTATATATTTAATCAGCACTGATAATAAATCTGCATGTTAAGTATTTCTGAAGACTAACAACCCAAATGGTCACAGGACAGATTTGAAACAAATGATCACTGAAAACACACGTGTAAACTAGGTTCATGCTTCAAAGTGATGGATTTTCTTTCCTTTTATTTTAGCGTGGATGACCTTTTCTTGACCTTTTTCTTTTGAGGGCTGTAACATTTGGACATGGCCTTAGTGCTTGTCAACACAATGCCCTCCCTATCCGTAGACGATAAGAGCCGAAGCTCGCCTCTGTTTAGGCAGATAACGTCCAAACGCAGGCCTTGCCTTTCTACGCCAGCGGTGTTCCTCGACGAGAGGAGCCTCTCGAGCCCCGAGCTGAAACCAGAGCCGCTTCAGGCAGATGAGCCGCCATCCGATAGTCTTGAGGGTCACGGACAGATCGACACGCAGGTCGGGTGTCGCAGAGAGACGGGAGATGCTTTCATTCTTAAGCGATCCCGCCGAAGACGGCCACGCAGGTGTCCTGTGGGCGAGACTGGGTTGTGTCTCCTATAACCCGCCGCTGCCGCTGCTTGCAGGAAGCACCTTGTTTTGTCGTGGCATTTGACTGTTTCGCTGACAGCCGAGCATCGGGTTACGCTTTTTGAGTTCACCGGAATGGCTTTAAAATACCTGCCCGCCTGCGTTCTCATGGAGGTGTGCTGGTACTGGTACACCAAGTGCTGAGCAATGCTCGAACGCACATGTGCAGCATTCCCGCACCTTAGTGGATAAAGAGTCCTGCTTTACGCGGGTCAGGGGTGAGATCAGATCAGGGTCATCCAGATTAAGTGCATACGTGAGTGCCATTGTGCTCCAGTTGACCTGCTTACAGAACGACAGCATAAAAGGAGGACTCTGCACTTTAACATTAATAGTTACTCGGAGACGCGCGTGGTTTTCCCTTTTGCCCTGTTTAACCTTACTCCAACGGTCAAAATATGGGGTCAGTGAGTTTTTTTTCTGCTCACCGAGGCTGCCGTTATTTTTTCAAAATACAGTAAAGACTTTAATACTACTTAATATTTTTACTGCATATATAAATACTCAAACATGCATGGATACATTTCAGAAAATGTGGTGGTTTTAAATATAATTTATATTATAAATATATGAATATATATATTTTTATTGTATGCATTAATATAACATATTTATATTTATTATAATAACGTATTTATATGAATACAAATATAGACATGTAAGTGTATTTAAAACACACACACATATACATATATATATATATATATACACACACACACACACATACATATACTGTATTTATGTGTACATAACAGTTTTGTAGCGATTAATCATTTGGCAGCAATAAATGCAAGCAAATTTATTTCTGTGATCAACGCAAAATGTTTAAACGAATAGCATGTATTTAATAGTGATAATATTTTGTAATAAAATGCCTATTAATATAAATATTTTCATGCATTTAAGTCCAAATTTAATTTGCATAAAACCCTTGCATAATTCATTTTTCAAAACAGAAATGTTCAAAAACAGCATACTTAACGTTACACAGTAAAATTTCAACCCTTTATACCTGAACCAGGACCTTGACGAGATCCAGGCATGTTTGTGGGAAGCAGGTTGCACTTGCTTGAAGTGAATTTGTGAATTTTTCTTTTGCTATTCTCTCTGAATTTCCCCAGGCCGCTTCTGTACTCAGAAATAACCGTCTGGGGAGTTGGGATATTACCCTGTGCATTCATTCAAAACAGTCTTTCTCCTGCACTTTATGATCATACTCTTTAGACCCATTTAAAAGCTGGAAAAACAAACATATGAAGACACAAAGGATTTAATGCACCGTTAATGCCCAGACTGCTTTTACTAAGCCATGTAAGTTTAATGTCGAGCTCAACCTCTTGCCATTTGTTTATTTTTCTTATACATTGCATGTTTAAAGAGATCACCCAGAATACGCGTCGCTCTTCATTATTAGATGGCATGTTAAAGCCACTTGAGAAGCTAAGGGAGACGTACCATCACGACGTGGTTTGATGTTTTTGTTGTGTAATGCTTGGAGTGGGTCAAACAGTTCTTCTCTTTGCCAGGAGTGTTTAGGTTCAGCTGGCTCCACCCGTTGAGTCGTGTGGTGCTTTTTTTTTTTTTTTCGGGAAGAACACACAAACAAAGCAGGAGTGAACCACAGCCAGGGTAGATGCAAATCATCCTCTGCGTTTCGAGCGACGCGATCCTCTGCTTATCATCATTGTGCATCAGGGCATGAGGTTTCTAAACCAGGAGATCAGGCTGCTCTCTGACACTTTTATATGATGGTTTTCCTTTTTTTTTTTTAACCCGACTGCAGAACGACAGGAAGTTACGAACTGGCTCTGAGACTCCCTGCTTTCATTATTACTCCGATCCGCTTGTCTTTGCTTTCCCTTCTGATTGAGCGCTCCGATATTTCCACCTTTTGTGTAAAAACGCCTGTAGCTTCTATGGTGAAGGATCGGTTGGAGCTCGTGCCGTTAAACACATGGTTTCTGGAGAGTCCTCACACAGCTCTTTTCCATGTAACCACGGCTTTCAGGCTCTCAAAGCAGTCCATGTTTTATAACCAAATTGTTCGAGTCTTCTTCGCCATCACCATCACCCACATTCAGGTCCAAGGTTTGACGCCTTTGACGCCAAACTCGAATGCATTGTGGCTAAACGGAGCGTATAGTTTTGAAAACATTTCATACATTTTTCTTGTCAGCTCAATCTGTTCCTCATAAAAGTCTTTATGACTGTAGAGCAAAACTTCTGAGTGTAAGACTATTCATTTTTTATTTAAAAGTATAGCATTCATAAAAGAATAGATGTTAATTTTTCTACTCGTTGATCTGTCTCTTGTACAGCGTCACCTGCTCTGGTGTCCACACCCCTCTTGCTTGATTTGTGTAACAGTGGCACACACACACACACACACACACACACACACACTCTCCCTCCCGCACTTTTGCCACAAAGGAAGCTTTTTACCAGGATGTTCTGGTGACCTTTAGTCTCCCGTGTTGTTTGGACTGTGCTTAGCGAGACTGGCCACAGGACAGCAGTCAACACACATGCAGCGCATTCACAGCCACGTCTGGAGACGGTGGAAACTACTGCAACATGTGTGCGTTTAATGCTTCGCTTTTTATTCAGATGAAAAGAGGTTAAACCAAAAATAAGGGAGTAAAGTTTGTTTGTCTAGCATGACCTGCCAGTTTTAGGAGCAACAAGGAGACAAAGTCAAAAGCTGGGATATTTCATCCAGAAATTAAAATGTTTTTGTGTCATTACATGAAGAATATTTAATCACACCTGAGAGGGTTGTTGTTGTTGTGGTGGTGGTGGGCTACGCTCAGGCTACAGAAAAATAGCAATAATCATAATTTTTATTTTGACAGCTCTGTTTGTTTTACGATGCTCGCTTCATCAAATCAAACGGTGAAATGCTCACAGAGTGACTCTCAGAGCAGCTCTGGAGATGATGTTTGTGTGTTTATGTTCTCAGTAAGATGCGTCACGCGCGCTTCAGTAAGTGTGTAGTAAACAAAACCTCATTCATTAACAGAGACATGCAGAACAGGCATGATTGATACTTAAATCGTCCTTCACTGCTTAATATTAACAGATGCTAGTCCATATTATGATTTGATTTAAGTGTAATGATTCAGTTTTATCGACTGATTAATTTAATAATCATTTAAAAATGTGCGCATTCCGTGACATTCCACGTTAAACTGTGAATATATATATATATATATGTGTGTGTGTGTGTGTGTGTGTGTGTGTGTGTGTGTGTATATATATATATATATATATATATATATATATATATATATATATATATATATATATATATATACTGCTGTTGACACGATTTTAAGTCTAGCAGCTTCCTGTAACCATTAAAATCACCGCTTACGCTCAGCCTCTTGTGAATTTTTAACTTTAAATCAATCTCAAGTTCTCCTCTCACGGATCTGCTATCCCTCGTCCTCATTGCTCACTATAAGCACTTTTCATTCATGTAAATCCATCTAGAAGCGGCCGTGAGTTTTGATTGGCTGCAGACACGCCGGCCCTCTGTTCGGCGCCATTGTAGCTGGAATGTTTTCTGTTGTTGTCTTTGATAATACAGAAGCGTTGGATGATCTATGATCTATTGTATCGCTGTGGACTGTATAGCTCTGGTCATGTCTCTGCGGTCATTGTCTGCGTGCAGCTTTTGTTCTTGGCGGTGGAAGTTTCTGCGCCTGACTGGGCGGCACCTACAGCTGCTGTGATCAAAGTCCGTCTACCCTCCCATCACGGCTCAACCCGACCTTCATATTCAATTACTGTCACAGTCAAACTCAGGTGGCTCGACCAGCAAGCTCTGGCGCTTATGAATCTCAGTAATGCCGAGCAGAGGTTTAATCATTTCGTGTTTGCAACACGCTTAGGGCGTGGAAATGTCGCCGCGATAGCAGACCGTGTGTAAAACTTCTAAAAGGTTACGCGGTTGCGAATAAAATATGCTTTAAAAGTGTTAATATTATGAAGCCGATTGAGCCATAGTATTGCAAGAAAACACAGAGCACAAGCCAGGCCTTGGCTTCAACCTCAAATTGCATTTGTTCTTTATTAAAGGACAACGCTAACAGAATTTACGAGCGAGCAATAAAATCACCGAGAACTGTTTACATCATGTACGTCCTGAAGACTGGGCCAGTAATTGTCCAGAGACACGACTCCGGTTAGGATGGTTTACACTTTGCTTGGCCTAATCTTTCTTTTATGGCATTGCTACAGGCGCACACATAAACAAACTCACATGTCTCTCTCGAGGAGCTGATAAGACATCCGGGCTGAATCAGGGTCAGAGAGCAGATAAAGTTAAAGTGGGTCAGCTGAGGCGGAGGAGGGAACCCACACCTGCTGCTCTCAGGTGGCCTTGTGACTCATGTGACTCGGGGCCGCGGCTGGCTTCGTGTTTTGGATCTCCTCGTCCCGCCTCGCCTCGCCCTCACATGGCCTCACCTTGACTTTTTATTTTTCTCAGAGGCTGAGTTTCACAACACGCTCTGTTTAGCACTGTGTGTTCCTACACGTGGCTGGAGCCGCAGCTTTCGGTGGCGATCGCTTGACATCGGTACGGTCCATTAATTGGTTGACCGCCAGTTTGTCTAGCAGGGTTTTCACCTCCGTAGCAAGCATTCGGACCTTTAGACTTGTGCTACGCTAATACCCCAACATATTGTCTCCAAATTCCTCCTCAAAAATGCAAGTTTTATTCAGAAGGGAAAACAAGTCAGCAGTAGTTTTCATGAGAACTGTTTTCAGATCTCAAATTGGCCACAAGAAGCCATAAAAATGCATAATATTATATGCCTGACTGCCTGACTTCTTATGAACTCTTTATTCTGCATGTAATCTTTAGCTAATCTGTTAAAAGGGGAAAAATAATAAAGTAATGCTGTACTTTTATTTCACTTTCATTTTAAAATGGTTTGCTATTTAAAAATTATATATTTAGACAAAGTCGTATACAATGTTACTTCAGCCGAAAAAAGGTTTTTACTTTTGTAATCATTCACTAACCCTCATTTTATTGCAAGATGTTTGTTCATGGTCGAAACCATTTTTTATGTTTTCTGTCCATCTATTGAAAGTCCATGCCACCAAACATCAGTTAAAAATTGCAGAAATAATCATAAAACAAATCCAAATTCATCGATTGATGTGATGAACCGATTTAATGTATGTATATTTTTTTAATTTGCATATAAACATCGATCAGCAAACATGCATAAAGCAGCTATCGAACTATTAATATTAGTAATTGGCCGTAACATGAATGCATTTATCAGACAGAGATTTGTTAACAGTGCATCCCAACCTTCACATTTTGCACAGTGTTCTTCATCTGTTGGTGAAGACACGTTTTCTTTTGCCGTGAACTTCTATTAATGTTACTATGTTTTTGCCTCCCCATTGGCTGACATTGGTTAACTGAGGAAGGGTGAACAGAGGATGTGAAGAGAGCGACAGATCGCATTATTGCTTCTATGGAAAAACTCTTCCACATCTACATGCAGATGTCAGAGAGAATTAACTTCGAGCAAGAATTAGCTGTCCGTCCCTCCTCCTCCTCCGTCCAGCATTCAAATGCAATATTTAGGATGTTTGAGAATCGCCCTCAAATAAGTGTTGAATAAGTGTGTGTGGGCGGATCCTTTATATAAAGTGCTCTGATTTATGCCGTAGGTTTTGCATTTTAATCCCCGTTTGATTACGGCGGGTAGGAGCATGCTGGGAGAAATATCCGAGCGCAGTGTGTTTTAATTACAGTAGCCGCTCCGAGGGAGGACTGTTCTTGGAAAACAAGGCCGTGGGGGTTTATTAGACAGGGGAATCGTCATGGATTATTAGATTTTAAAAACAACGGACGTGTTAATGGCCTTTGTATTGGCGTGAGAGGCTGATAAGTGTTTTTCTCCGTCCTCAGGGGTCGTCCTGATGGAGATCTCAGACGTCCATCGGAAAGTCAACATGGAACTGGAGGAGAACGTGAGTGTGTGTTTTTATTCGTTTCTTGGCCCAAAGCACATGGAAACGCACCAAGCTAGAGAGCCATCTGCATATGCCCGTTTCCCATAAACTCTGGACTCCCTCCCGTTGATATACAGGCAGACTTATTAGTGTAAAGAACGGGAAAGGGTAGAGGAATACAGCGTGTCAGACTGTTTGTATCAGAGCAGGTTTGAACATGCCCGTTGATGCACCTGATCCCAGCTCCGCATGATGACAGTGCAGCCGCTGATCTGGGACTCAAAACAGGACAACTAACAAGAAGAAGACGGGCCGCATTTAATCGGCTCCGGTCAAATCTGATAGCATTTTCATAAACTGGATAACCCGTGAGACTTCCTGAAATACCTGACAAAGAAGTAGAGCTGTACCACCATTCCTAACTTCTAATAATATTACTGATATTGCCAATATTGTGAATCCGTACTAGTTTGACAACAGGGTCTGCATGTAGGTTTTAATACACTAGCGTGATAGAAGTAGTTAATTTGTAAAGCGTGGCTTAAACTTCATAACGCAGATCAATCCTTGTTTATTAATCTCTCATTTTTGTCTATCCACTGCGAATTTACAAGCTTTGGAAAGAAATCTACACGAATTCTGCAGTTTAAAGAAAGCCTTCTAAAGAGATATGATCGTTTTACATGAACACGTTTCATTTAGGATTCATTCGGATTATTGGGTCTTAGATGAGGCTCCTTGTTGTGTTAAAACACCTAAAACATCTTCATTCTGTCACCTACTCGCCATCATTCCATTGTAAGCCTAGTAATAATAGAGATATAGTTAGTAATATTGCTATTTTTCATCACATTTAGACATCTGTGCCATTATCTCTGATGTTAATTCAGATAGCTGCTCTGAACATGTTAATAAAATCTAACCGGCTTGGTATGATTGTTCAAATAGTTGCTCTGCCGTGACGGTAATTGACCTAAATGAAAAAGATTAATTAATCAATTTAAGAGTATGTTTTTAGTGCTGTCAAACGATACTTTTGTTTTCGTTTACATAACATATATCAAGAAAAAAGGTGTATGTTATATATGTTCATATATGATATAAAAGTTATGTGCAAAACTAAACCCATTATAGATAGCATATACTTCTAGTCTAGTCAGCTTTATCGATTCAGACCATGACGTGTATGAATCTGTTCAGTGAGCTCTGAACCTCAGGACTCAAACTGTAAATCTGCAACGACAGCTTCAGCGACTATAATGGGATGGGTGCATTCCGATAATGTTGCTTTGTGCATAATTTATTCAAAATTTGAATACGTTTTGTCTTTCATGCTTCGCATAGCACATCTGCTGTCATTTCCAACCAAGATAGAGACATTTTCCTCTCTGCTTGAGATTTTAAAACACTTATTCCATCCCATATTTATTGAAAGGGCAAAATCGCTCTGATCGGTGGTTGGTTTCATCCTAATATCCTGCAGCACAGTTACTTTTATTGTCCAACGCTGGCGGTTGTCTCTAGGGATTTTTCATTATTACAACTGCAATGGCACGTCGGCGGCTGGATTATACGATTAATCAGAGCCTTACACGCTACGACATTTACAAGTGCATTTCTACTATGCAAGCCCACATTGTACCCAGAGCCTAAAAATACCCTGTAGATCTATGAAATGACTAAACTAGAATGTCGGCTCGAATATAGGCAGACGCATCTAAAACTCGACAGCGATTCCTCATTTAACGCTCTAGCAAATGAAGCGCTCTTTTCTGAATGAAAACATGCGTTAATGAAGACGTGTCAGGAAGTGTGGGATCTAAGAAAGGCAGATTAGTGAAGGGGGCAGGTGGGTGCACTTGTAGCCGTGATGGTGAGGTGTCGATGGGTTAGTTAGTGTGTGTTGGTGTGTGGGTATCCCTCGGTTTGTCTCTGACTCATCTCTATAAGCGCTTTAGCTTATACAACAACTGTAAACAGCCTGCCGACTCACCCGTTGCCTCGTTTTCTGCTCTTGTACGCGCGTTTTCAATTTAGGCCTCTAACATTTTCTTCATTTTCGGTCTCTTCCTCTCTCTACAGTTCAGACGGTTTCATCGGGAGGTTATTGCGGAGTTGGAGAGGAAAACTGACATGGACGTGAAGTACATGACGGTGAGATGCTGTATGGTCGATGTGCATGTACGGACACGACTCCATCGTGTCACCGATCGAATGCTGTCTGTCCACAGGCCACGTTTAAGAGATATCAGACTGAACACAAGATGAAGCAGGACTCTCTGGAGAGATCGCAGTCAGACCTGAAGAAGCTCCGAAGGAAAAGTCAAGGAAAGAACGCTTCGAAGTATGAGAGTAAAGAGAACGAGGTACGCAAAGATACGCACTACAGATACAGATATAAACGAAAAAACTGTGCTTTTAGTTTTCAGGTATATTTAGCAGGAGCATTCAAGAAATCAAATATATCATAAATATAAAAATAAAACACTACAGGCCTACACTTCACTGTGTGACTTATACATCGATTCTTGTTAAAGGCACACTCCACTATTTGAAAAAGGCTAATTTTCCAAAGCGTTTTTGGAGGCGCGTGATATCAGTGCGCCTGCTGCACTCCCATGGTACGGCAGAGAACCTCCTTGATGATTACGCCTGAATATAGTTCATATCGGCTTAGAAAATCACACATTTCTTTTCTGTCAGCCTTAGTACACGATATGACTATCTAAACAGTGAGAATATCGAAACCATTTTTTAAAATTATTATTATTTTTCAATTGATTCAGTGATCCATGCTAAGCTACAGCTAAAAGTGCTGAATGGATTCAAAAACGGTACAATTGTTTTCAGAGATAGTGGAGTGTTGCTTTTAAAGCAGCTGTATTGAAGTTCCTCAGTCAAGAGCAGTAAATGTTGTTTCACTTTGGGTGAATTACCCCTTTTAAATATTAAGAAAACCACTAAACTATCATAAATAACGGACTTTTTCCTATTGGAGATGATGGGGACGAGCAGCTGTTTACCCGCATTCTTCAGTATATCTTCTTTTTATTGTTGTTGAAATTTAATACAGGTTTGGGGCAAAGTAAGAATAAGTAATGACAGATTTTTCATTTTGGAGTGCAGTATCCTTATTGGCAGAAACATGTCTAGTGCTATTAGTCTGCTGTTGCTTTGCATCTAATATGCAGCACTTTCACTTTAGACATAACCAACCGTGTTGATGGGTAAACCTTGCATGGTTTTGACCATATTAGCTTAGTCCAGTAATCAGGCGCTGCTGTTTGACGGCATTTCAGTTGTAAATCACATTTAGGAACAGCACACCAGAGAGGATTTAAAGCACATGCAAATAATGTACTTTTTTGATTCGTAAGTAAGTGCAGCGTCCCATGAGAGTAACTCTAGAGACGAGTTAACATTTGATGTGAATGTGCGTCGCGTTGTACACCGCACTACTACCATATTTCTTCAAACCAGATCAAAGAGAGATTTCAATTTCACGGTTGGAACGAGGATGCCACATGCACCTGTACTTTGCAACCATGTCGACATTAAAGAGCTTTAACCATAGCGGTATTCCCACTATTTCAGTTGGCTTCTTTGAGTGCTTGTATCCCCATCATGAAGAGCATTCACACTCTGTAAAAAAAAAAAAAAAAAAAAAAAAATCTGGTTGTGTGTGAATGGACAGACACGCTTCCAACTTCCGACCTGTAGAAGCGTTGTTGAGTGTAATTAGTCACTTGCAAGGTTTGTGAAAATAACGCAATCTGCGCGATTACTCCTTATAATAGGGGATGCAGCATTCATCTGTGCTTTTAGTGCTGCTCACAAACTCTTCATCTGCTCTGGGTTTGGCTTATGTTAATGTGCAAAACCATCTTACCGTATTTATAACCAGAAGCACTTATGAACAGAAGAGAAGCTTTAAGAGGCCCCCCTGCTGTTTTCCTTCAGACTTAAAGTTCAGCGGTTTAAGGCTTGAAATATTAGTTAATATTTCTGTGTATTTTTGGCCGATCGTCATAACATATTGGTTATCGTCAGGAACGTGGTTCTGATTGGTCAGGATGCAGGAACTGTTGGCTTTAGAGCTCTATTTTGAATCTGAATGTTATCAGATGCAGGCTTGTGTTCGTATGCAACACGCCCGTAAGGCGTATTAAATGCGTCTTGTAATATCTCAGACAAACCTCCAACCTCACCTAGCACCTCCATGAACTTTCTTCCGTCGTGGTGGATCCGTCTCTGTATAAATAAAGCCCGCTAAGCAACTGTATTTGAAACCCGAGCACAATCTTCTGATCCGCGCTTATTCATCATAAGCATCTGATGGTTACGACTCTGTTCATCAGGGTGGCCTGCGGAGATGAATTGCTTTTTCTCTGCGCGCTTGCACCCTGATGGCTAACGCCTCACTCGCTGTGGAATTTACCGACAGATTATCCCTGTCTGTGTTTCTCTCACCCGCCGATGATGGATGGAGGCGTCGGTCACGGCGGCGTCAGAGATAAGAGACGTACCTCTTTTCTTTGTTCCTGACTGCACATCATTGACATCCTGACATTTCACTGCTCCCGTGGTCTTCGTAATCAGTCTCCGCTGATCTCGACAAGCTTTTGGTGTCATTTCACACCAAATAAACTCCTTGTTTATTCTAAGAGAGATTGAATGGCTTTTGATAGTACAGTTGTACTGATTTGTTTTGCCTGTTTTTAATTTCGTTGCATCCGAGTCGAAAGAAGTGTCTATTAGAAAAAATTTTTATTTTTTTATTTTATACAACAATTTTGAATTTTCAGCATCCCTACTCCAGTCTTCAGTGTCACAATAAATCCTTCAATAATCATTCTGATGCGCTGATTTACTGCTCAAAAATATTTATTTTTTTAATTAATATCAATATTGAAAACATGCCGCTTTAATATTTTTGTGGAAACCATTTAAGATTCTTTTAAGAACAGAATTTCTATAAAAAGATAGCAGTCGTTTGAAATATAGTCTTATAACTTTTGGTAAATTCAATGCTTCTAGTATATATTCTTGTAGTTTCTATGTGTCTTTTCTGTATTTCGAAACAAATAAACGCAGCTTTGATGAGCATAAGAAACTCAAAATCATTCACCGATGAGGTTATGATGGTCTTGAAGACAGCATGGTGCACAGATCTATGGTGGTCCCGCTTGCATCTGTCTCTTTCGAGGTTTTCCCGTTTAGGCAGGAATGGAGTATTTTTCATCTCTTCTCCTCCATGCGCTTTTCTTTTACCTTTCTCCACAGGAGGAGAATGAAGGTGTCCATAGCAACAGACTTTATCATGGGTCTGCGGTGATAAACAGGACAAATAGCGCTCTTACGCCCCTGTCCATCTCCCGTGGTTCCATCACGGCTTTTGGGACGCGTTCGCTTGGACAGACAAGTCTGGTGCTTTTAACTCCGTGTGTGTTCATCTGCAATGTTACAGAAAATGCAGCTGTTATCTCCGCTGACCAGACCGTGTGTCTGCGTGCCAGCAAGACAATGCATGTCAGAGAAAGCTCCTCGACGTGTGCCTGTTTTGTTTTTAATCTGCCTACTTCTTCACACACGCTCGCACAACTGCATCTTTTCAAAATCAACTAGTATGCGTTTAGGAGGCACTGTATAATTCAGCCGGTTACATCCGCTGAAAGAGGCACAGAGCAGACGCGTTTCTCTCGTTAGATTTAAAGCCCTTACGTTAGACCTATTAAGCCAAAAAGAGAGAGCGAGAGAGAATTGATTGTTTAAACGCACATGATTCTGCCTGACTGGAATACACTGGCACACAAAAGAGGAAATGGATTCAAATCGGTCACAAGGAGCTTGGGTCTTTCCGTCCCCATAATGACGAGGGGTTGCCCCTGGGCGAGCGTCACCCTGCCTCTTCCTGCACCACCAACCTTGATTGTTTTCATTTGCCATTTATAGCAGTACCTGTTCTCGGAAAACAAAAGAATAACAGGCTGGCCCTTCCTCTTCATTAACAATTGATCCAGGGGTTTACAGCAGACAGGAAGTGTTGTGCCAGGTGTGGCGAGCAGATTACGATCCCCAACCTGATGTTTACTGTTTTTATTTGATTGTTTTGACCTCTAGTCACCTGATGAAATCTGAAGGAGTTATAGACATATAAATGATGGTTTTGATTTTCTACTATACTTGGTGTAAGTAAACTTTCAAAAAAACATCCGCAAATGGACTTCATGAACATTTGATTTGTGTAATCGCCACACCGTACTACTTTAGTTCTGGTCTAGTGTTTTTAGAAATCCTAGAGTTGACTTCTTGCCTATATACTAAATGTAATATTATGTTTCCAATAGGTTGTGTGTACCTTGAGGTCAGGGACTCTTTATACGGAGTCACCTGTTATTGGCAGGATCTAGGCCAAAGGTGGCCAATCCTGCAAAGTTCAGCTCCAGCTCTAATCAAACATCAACTAAGGCTGGGTATACACTAAAATTTTTTTTTTTTTTTTTAATCTTATAAGATTTCCATGTAGAGACCACAGACATGAGGACAGAAAATCCCAGATTTCAGAGGGTTGCTTCTATAGTGTTACTACTATAGTTCTACACCAGATTTTCATCCAGAGTCCCGACTGTGAGCACGCCTTTATAAGAGAAATAAACCTAGACAATGTTTACACAGCGTTTTAAATCATGATGGGAGAGGGTGTTTCAGACGCGCGTCTAGCCAATCAGCTTAAAACCTACGCCACCGATAGTTTCTGAAACTATTTTATACCCTACTCCAAGAAGCTAATTTAGTTCCTCCAAAGAAGTTACTGAACTAAAATCATTCCTAGTTCCTGCAGGCAGAACAAGCCAATTACTCCTGCATCTGGCTTTATATACAGTTTTACATTTTCTTGAAGAAATTTAATGTGTAGAAATCAGTTTTTTGTAACATTTGTTCAAAATGACAGTATAGACATTTCTAATGTTACAAAAGATCAAATAAATGTTTCACAACAATCTAAATAAACCTGTTTTCAACATTGATGATGTTTTTAAAATGTTTCAATCGGCATATTAAAAATGATTTCTGAAAGGTCATGCGACACTGAAGACTGTAGTAATGATGCTGAAAATACAGTTTTGATCACAGGAATAAATTGCATTTTGCAATACATCACGGCAGAAAACTTTGTTTTAAATTCTAATAATAAATATTTCACAAAATGACAGGTTTTTTTGATTGTTTGTTTTTATTTTTGTTTCATTTTAGAAGAGAATTTTTTATGTAATAAATGGAGAACACAACACTTACCGCCTGATTTAAAATACAAATGTGTATATATTTAAGAACCTTCATTTGCATATTTTATTCAATATTTTAATGTAACTAGGTGCAGTCTCCAACTAAATGTTCATTATGCGCTTTGATCCGTGGAACGAATCATAAAAGTATTCACCTAATAAATTCCTTTTGTAATTTTGACCTTTGATCCAGATATCTTTAGCATACTGGGAGAGGCTTTACGTAAGATGCCCAAACGATACTTTCAAAAAGTAGCAGTGTTGAATCACACTTCAGTATCCTGTTTCACCAGTCTACTGTATGTAGATGGAGTGATTACGAAAAGAAATGTGCAGACAAAATAAGACCGTAAAGCTCAAAGTTGAGCGAAAGCAAAACCATTTTGACCAGTAACACCAAAAGCCAAATTGACTCTCTTCCCGGGATGTGCTGCATTCTTTGGCTTTCATTCATCAGATCTGATGAAAGCCATTGTGAAATGAATGCTGTCTTACATCATCTGCATTATGTCGTCGTGAGGGTGTGTCCGTGTGAATGCACCTGCATGCAACCGCCTCCACAGGCCACACACTTAACATGTGCGGCCTAATGAAACCACAGAGTGAGGACCGGACCTCGGTCAAGTCACTGTTCACTGTCAACCAGCAGTAGTTCTCAAATCCCAGTCATACTTGAGCACATTCAAACTTGTGGACTTCACAGCTTACATTTCAACCTTTGCCTTGGCAAATCCGCATTGACGTCATAATTATAAAAGCTGATAGCCGAGACTGGACTGTGATCTTCTAACCATTATCATTCCTTATGAAGAGTATGAAGGCCAACCCCATTTCTATTTCTTTCTTATCGCATTGTGTTTTTTCCATTTTAAATGTTTTTGATTACGTTTATTTTGGAGCTCTGTTTTAAAATGTTCAAAAAGCATGTCCAGATTATTTGAAGTCATGAAACAATTCGTCTACAATCGGGTCATAATGCTCCTAAACTATCTGCACATATCTAAATGCAGCTCCTTTGCTTCCTTCACAACACCTGACATTCAGTCTGATGGGTCACTTTGTTCCTTTATAATACTTTCAGAAGTTCACAGCGAACGAGTGTTTGAACACGCTGCTTATCAGACAGCTGATAAGAGCCCCTCTTTTCTCTTCAGTGTCTGGAGACTCTCACTCACCGTCAGATGGACATGCAGAAGTTCATCGCTGACGGCTGCCAGGAGGCTCTGCTGGAGGAGAAGAGGCGCTTCTGCTTCCTGGTGGACAAGCACTGCTCCTTCTCCTTCCAGATCTCTAATTTCCACGACAAGGTTTGTTAGTTCACTGAGAGCAGACGCCTCTAGATGCAGTTTCACTCCGGCGCCCTAACACTTTCTTGTGTTTTTGAAGGCTCGAGAACTTCTGACGGAGAACCTGTCCACCTGGCAGGACAAATGCGCGACGCTACCAATGTCCCCGAGTAGTGTGATGTCCATGATTGAAGGTCTGCGACTCCGGTGTCCAACACTCCGCAGGCGTCTCCAGCCCTCCAGCGCCACAACAGAGTGAGGAGGACGCCAGCTCCTGCACCACACCACGAGTCCTGTGGTGTTCACGAACCCTCACCTGTGTTTTTCTGTACCTGTGCAGGCCAACTCGGACGCTATGATTCCAGCACCCCCAGCGCCGCCTCAGACGAGTCCCCTGGCCAACATGTTCAGTCAAGAGTCCTCCAGGAGAGAGGAGAGACACTGGTAGGACCTCTTATAGGCTATTGTGTGGAGTTATCCTTCCAGTCTCGCCTTGTAATCTAAAGGTTCAGATTTGCCGCTTTTGCTTTCCTAAAACACAATCCTGATTTATTGTGCATAACTATCATTGTTGGCTATGGCTATAAACTCATTTTTGTAGGTGACAAAGGAACTGCGACTCTTTTAATGTAATTTTTAATGTCATAGTTTATGTAATTTTAATACCAGTTAACTTAGATATCAGCAATTATAAGCTTTAATAGATAATATACTGTAGAAATGTTTAATAAGAGATTATAATATAAATTATAGAATAATTTATTTAAATTATTTTGTTATTTGTACATTATTGTAATACTTTTTAAATGTAGTTAGCTTTTATTTTTAGATTTTGTTTTTGTTACAGTTTTGTTTTAGTAATTCTATTTGATTTTTTTTTATTATTATTTATATATTTTTTTTATTTTTATTTTGTAATTAGCTTTTTAATTTTATCATTTTTTAAATGTTTATTATCGTTTTATTATAAACTGTTTTGTTAACTTATTAGTGTTATTAGTTTCTGTTCTTGATTTTTTTTTTTTTTTTTGGTAAAATATCCTGTTTTACTTTTGAAAATTAAGTGTTAAAAAACAAAACCCCAAAAAGTGAATTAGATCAGTGAGTCATATGTTTATCATTACAAGTGAAGCTTTGAGGACCTTGGGAGACATGTCATCTGTCTTTTTCACCTCCAGACTACAAATAACGAGACAACGGATTGTCCAGGTCTGTGTCGATGGCCACTGGCCTCAATCACATAGACAAAAGACCCAAAGTGCGTACCATTTTCCCCTACAAGTCTGGAAACAATAACACGCTGTTGAGTTTTGAAGAAGGAGACATTATCTCACTGCTGATTCCTGACGCAGAGGGACGGCTGGCTTTACGGAGAGCTGCAGAAAAACAAACAGTGAGTGGAGCTTATCAGCGTGTCTCGTTTATATGAGCTTTCCACACTAGAGCCGGTTCGTAGACATGTCTGTAGCTTACAGTTGATGGTGACACTAGCAATAACGGTTTTGCTTTACAACCAAAAATGCAATTAAAACAGGCCAGGGTATTTTTAAGGCTGGTGGCGAGTCAGTCCATCTCAGATGCACCAAAGTGACTCAGGATGTGGAGAGACATTATGTGTGCACAGCTGCTGGTGCCGGTCTGCAAACCAGCTGTGATGAAGAAAACCCAGTTCATTGTGGTGTCAGTCAAAGCCACATGAAGCTCCGATTCGAGAGAGAGCAGACGGGGCTGCAGCTTATCTGAGATGCAGAACACAATCCCCCCAAGGACCTGAGGACTTTCAGCAGGTGGAAGAGACGTAATCAGAATAACACAGTTATGGCAGAGAAATCGGTCTGAACACGCCAGCGCTCCTGCCAAAAACTGATGTTGTTGGTTTCAGAGAACGCTACCAGATGGCGAAACAGACAGGGTGCGTTCTGAATGCAGTCAGAGTCGTCACTGCCACAGAAGTCAAGTCAAGTTGAAGTAGAGCTCATAAACTTTCAAGATGAAGACAAGTAGTGAAATTATTATTTTTTCTCTCTTTCAAAACTGTGTTCAGAAATCATGTTGTGCATTTTTTAAAATATTTTTTTATTTATAAATTTGTTTTATTAGTAGCAATAGTACTATCATAACATTGAATTTATTTCTGTCACAGTTTCTTCTGAGTTAAAACTTAAGTTGCTGTGAAGACTGTTAAGTTTCTGTTTATAAGATATGACGATTTTTTTTTCTCAAAAGAAATGATAAAATCATCGTGAAGTGATTCTCGGGCAGCTCTAAATATTACATTCGTTCCCCGCTCGCTTTTTTCCACATTAAAGAAATCACGCAGCCCTAAGAAGTTTTTTAGAACTGGGGAACTTGGCGTGTTATTATAATCTTTCGATTTATCTTTAAAAGAATAATTCACCCAGAAATGAACGTTGCGCCATTTTCACCCTTCGCTTTTTCTTTTTTTTCTTTGGGTAATCTGTAGTTTGACTCACTCGGTCGCATCGTGTGTTGGTGGTGTTCTGTTTTAAAAACAACATCAGACTTGTCTGAACCTATAGGGAACGATACATGAAGTCAGACTTGTCACCTAGCAACCCGTTAATATGTGCCAAATTACACGCAAGCACCATTTGCTAAACAAGGCCTTTTAAAACACTACGACGACCTGTTCAGACAGACTGAGTGCTTCTATTTAAAGAAAACTTCGGCCTGATTGACGGTTGGTATTAATAATACATTTGCGAGGTCAATTAAAACGTCCTCCTCGTGTTCTTGAATGCCAAGCAGGAAATGAGCTTAAAATCAGCGGTGAAACTTTCCAGCCTGCGTCTACGGATCGCCGTCGCTGTACCGTAGCTCCTCCGCTCTGTTGATTTAAAGCGCACCGAAAAGCACACCCAAGCACAGAAAGACCAATATTAGCATTTCTTCATGTGGATGACGAACACGAGGACAGAAGTGAAGGGATTTGCCTGGAGATTTGCAGTGTCTACATCGAAAGCAATATGAAAAGTTTGCTCTGCTGTCCTAGAAGAGAAAGACCGCAACACGGTCGTCCTCTCGGAGGGTACTGGAACGTGAATACATGTGAAGAGTCACAAAACTCAAAAGCCTCAGCCCCTACAGCCATTGATGCACTGCTTTTGCAGTGGACTTACCAACTTCAACCTTCCAGCGATCGCTGACAGACGAAGAGTGGCGTTTAGTGTCTCGTACGTGAGTAAGAAACACGCTTGAAGGAGCCTAAATATAAAGAGTTGAGGAAGTTGTTCAGACGTTTAGTCATTCACCTGACTGGTCTCTGCTTCCTAAAATGAAGGTTCGTCACAGTCTGATATATCGTATTAAATATGCAAAATTCACTCGAGATGAATGTTTACTGGAATATAAAACTAAAACTAAATATGGCATTTATTGTAACGGGTTTATATGAAGATCGTTCCCCTTAAATTAAAAGTTGATATATCACATTCAGCGTCTACACAAAACTCCATGCAAGATGTTATTTGTCTTTCCCCGTAGCTTTCAGGGGCGGAGGCGGCTGTAGAAACTGAGTTTCCCATCACTATTTACATTCCCTCAGCTTACAAGAACACAAAGTCCTGAGAAAACGGTGCCACACCAAGGCAAACACTGCCATTGTGCTTGAAGTAATGACAGGCCATTTGATGTCACCGTCACCTCACACCGCCGCACGTTCAGATGACGGCCTCTGCTTGGATTTCCTTTCTGAGAACGCAATGCAACCGCTCAGATGGCTTTCAGAATGCTTCTCTCAGTGTTTTATGTCCCGCAATCCCAGACTGTGTTCAGCAAACACCGAGCAGACATTATAAGAGCCATTTATCCAGCGCTAGATAAAAGCATCCACTTTTTTTCCTCCTCCTTTTTTTCATCCGACTGACTGTGTTGTCTGTCTGTGTGTGTTTTTACAGGCGGGGCTGGTTTCCATCATCTTACTGTCGCGCATACACAGAGCTAGCGGTAAATAACAGGTAATCAGATACCACACACACACTAACACGGTTCTTTGTTGTCCTGATTAGCCCTGATACCGATCGCTGGGCCTCTGAAGAGAAGGAAACACAAGCTTCACAGCAGTCAAGCCCTATTTTAAGACTATCGCATACTATCGCAAAGACCCATTTTTACATATTAGAAGGGGGTTTGTGTATCGCATGGGTCAAAAAAGTTTGACGGCGTTTCATTTAATATCGCCAGAAAGCAAATGCTTTCATACTGGTTTCCTGAACACACCCTGCAACTGCTATTGGCTGGACAAACGGTTAGTTCCGCCCCCAAACTCACGCCATTGGTCGAGTCAACGAGTGTTTGTACACTTCTATACGTAACTTGCAACTACGTGCCAACTAGTTCTCGCACTAGCGTGTCTGCTAACTGTCAGAGTAGACGGTTAAGGTAGGTTTAGGGTTGGCGGAATAATATTTGCAAAGTTTCTTGAAGTAATACAGATATTAAGCTAATACTCTAATGACTGCTAGTTTCTTACTGCTATTAGAACGGCAAAGCTTAACAGACTCTGGCTTTAATGGATGATCGATTAACCAATGTATATTGAGAGCTGCAGAGAGAAACGGTAGAAACAGGCCGCATACCCAGACTGACCCAGACATGCTTCGTGAGACTTCTAATCCCTTGTGCTCTTTCCCACTGGTGCTATTCAAACGTGTGGAGGTCAGATCATGCACCTACTCTCCGCCAATGTTTGCTTGAAGAGCGCATGACTTAATGCTTTCTGATGTCAAACGAAATCCTATCCTCTTGGACCCGAGGGGTTCCTGTAATGCCTGATCAAAAGCCTTTGTTGCAGCGAACGGTGAGAGCACCAAAGGCAGTTTGCTGATTATGCATGCTATCTTAACATGGTGTGCTAGCACCACACGGTTTACAGATCTGGATGGAAATGAAATGGACAAGTCACGAAAAACTCTAGAACTATATCACTCGGAACTATTGCAAGTATGCTACGATATAATATCTTGCATTTTAAGATGTTTGATTTTACTCACACATCATTGTTTATAGACTTTCAATAACACATTTTAGACTTAATATTAAGAAATGTGCATTGTGCTCAAGCAGTAGTCCAAATAAATTAGAATTATTATTTTTATAGCAGTACATCTCAAGCGTTATGTCAGTGTTAATAGATTTTAACTGCAATCTTAAAATTAAAGGTTCTTTATTGGCATCAGTGGTTAAAGGAAGAACCTTGAATGACCATGAAATCTATTAAATGCAAAAAAAAAAACCCTGTTATTTATAGTTCTCAAGATTTTTGTAAAGTTCCCCAAAATGGTAGGAACTGTTCACTGAAAGGTTGTTTGGGAACCTAATATTTTCCTTCTATGTCATCGCTTATTTTGATATTTTTTAGGAAACTTTTTTCATATTTTAAGCATGAAATTAATGTATTTCCTTTTTCTTTTTGTAAGCAGAGTTTGGAAAAATCAGACAAAGTGGGAATTGTTATTGTTAAACACAAGCTAACTAAAAACATAAGACAAATGTGTCACATGATTAAATTAGTAAGCGTGCTAAAACGCGGTCCATATAAAGGTTTCTTTTGCTGCGGTTGCGTTGCAGTATTGCTGGAAATCCTCCGATGCGCAGTAAGAGCGTGGCCAACCTCATGCAGAAGGACTCGGAGGACGACATGATGGTTCTGCCTCCGCCGACTACAACGACTCACCCGTCAGGAGAAACTCCACCAAGAGCCTGATGCAGACGTACACCTCCACATACGATAACCCGGTCAGTCTCCTTCATCTTCCCAGTCAACTACCACTATATCCTACATGGACGCTGCTTGCTTTGCCTTTTCTTCGTGCCGGGTTCCTAAAGCTCATATTATATATACTTTACAAGCCATAAGTTAGGCCCGTTTGCTTACATTGAACCGTATAGGTGCAAATAGACTATCGATACCACAGCTAGTGGTAGGTTTTCCGTTGGCGCCCGCCGTCAGGAAAAGTCCGATTTGGTTTAGGAGCGACAGAAGCCCGCGTGAAGTCCTCTCAGGTGTAGGTGCGCATGCGTGTCGGTGTCAGGGTGTCTAGGCCGTGTCATGACGTGCAGTCCTCGCGTCTGAGTGGATCAGAGGATCAGGATCACTTTAAAGAGGATTGCCGGTGGAGCAATGCTAAATCCAAACTGCTCTCTCAGAAGCGTCGCCTCGGTGACGGCACAAAATAAACAAAGCTACCCTTTCAAGCCCACCACATCTCACGGCTTATTTCAGCATGTTTGCTTTTTGGGCAAAAATAAAACGAAAAAAAAGTGCACTTTATAGTCAACGCTCGGAGATTCGGTTCCAGATCGTATTATAAATTGTAACAGGAGTGGGAGTTAAAACGGCAGGAGTAATGTCATTCCCATATTCTTGCTTGAAATTATCTCCCAAATGTATACATTACATAACCACGCAGACGTTACTACATTCTTATGTAATATATACATCAATAATTAAAGTTATAAATAAATTAAAAAAATTTACTTGCTGCAAAAATATTATTCGGACATGAGCGCAGCCAGCTTCACGTTATGAAACGTTTGAAGTATTAATGCTTGAAACGTGAGACGCACAAAACGGCGTGATTTAAAAGGACTGCACGCATTTTGTGGTTAAACTGATGATAGATGCACACCGAGAGACCCGTGATATGTGACTGACTCGGCGTTAAAAAATGCTGTTTGTACATGATTTCTAAACAATGTGCTGTTACCTCTTCCATACTTCCACAGTAAAAGCTATGAATGTGTCGGGAAGAAATAGCAAGGATCATTTCATTATTTATTAAGAGTGTTTTCTGTCATATAAACGTCTGAAGGCTTTAAGCAGGGTTGTCCGACTCCTTTTCACTAAGGGCTGCTTCAAAGGGACAGTTATAACCGTAAAAATATTACTTGAGTTACAAACGTTGCATTTGCACAGGTGAAAAATACATGTAATCGCCTGTGCTGTTTTAACAAATCCAGATCACTCTGTAAACCGGAAGCAGAAATAAAGTATCCTCATTGTTAACTTTTGTTAGAAATTTTTTTTTGTTACATTTATGGCACGACAAATAATTGTAAGTTTGTGTGACTGGATATGGCAGATGGCGTTTAACAATCCGATATTTAGACTGTGTCCTGCAGTACTCCACTTCGACCGCTGGCTGCGTCAACACTTACGCGCTCTTTCGTCTCACGAGAGGCGGAATGAACCACTCGCACGAGAATGTTGAAAATGAGACGTTAGATGGCTTGGTATTTACTCGATAGCAATATATCCGGAACGCCGTGGGCGGTTGTATTTGCATGCATGCAAACGCGATTTGACAGTGCGTAACCAGACAGAGACGACGCACGCAAAATGAAGGGAGTTTGCTTATTCCCAGAACTGGCTGGCGGCAGCGATGTAAAGCTATTTGTTCGGAGGAGCCTTGATTTGTGATATTTGCGGGCTGCGGTGTCGGATGGCCAGGCTGTGAAACGGACTCATCTCTCTGGACGCCGTGAAATATTCATCACCGGGCCCACGCACACAGCCACACACACACACACAAGCCGCGCACATCCGGCCACGGCTCGACCTTTCCGATGGAATTCCACACGGACTTCAACCTGAAACCTGCTGGCAAATCCACCCATTCATTGGCCCCGCCGGAAGCCAAAGCTCACCCCCCTGATGTCACGCACACAATAGAAGTACAGGAGCCAGATCTGTAGGTGTGAAGCCCTGTCGTTGGGCACCTGTCCTCCCCGCCGAGGGCTGGCTCATCTCTGTGGCGACTGAGGAACCCGTGCCACGCAATTACTCAAGCCAAGCTCGTCTCTCCGCCCCGGAAAGCCAGGGGGAATGAGAAGATGTCGAAGGAGCTGGAAAGGAGATTGTCATGAGTGAGAGAGGCGGAGGCTGTGTGTGTGTGTGTGTGTGTGTGTGTGTGTGTGTGTGTGTGTGTGTGTGTGTGTGTGTGTGTGTGTGTGTGTGTGTGTGTGTGTGTGTGTGTGTGTGTGTGTGTGTGTGTGTGTGTGTGTGTGTTTTAGCGGGGAGCGCGGGTCTTGGATGCTCAAAGGTGAAGGCGTTAGCGAAAAATGCTCCTGCCTAGTTTTTAGCTTCGCTTGAGAGAAAAAACGTAAAAGGGAAGAATCTGATACAAGACTGACAGCAGATGTGAATCTCGAAGGAATGCAGACGGTGACATTAGAAACGTCTCCGTGGAGGTTATACGTGATGGACGAGATTGAGGTTTGGGTTTGGCTAATAAAGCTTTGGCTCTCGGCCACACGGGAAATGGCACGTCTGACCAGATAGATACGATACACGCGGTCATGTTTTAGAGATCTCGCTGGCGTCCAGGAGTGAAGATGCACAGCTGGATGACGGCAGTGGGTTATTACGATGCCAGATGCCCACTAACTGAATCAAGAGGCGTTTAGTGCGGACACAGCTGCCCTCTAGTGAGGAGACCAGCTCAGTGCTCAGTTAGGATTATACACATAGTCCAGTTACTGTTAGTGAGCATTTTAGCATGTTGGTCTGTTTGTAAAGACAACATCTAGAACGCATCCATCCATCTTTATCTTTATCATTTAATGCTCGTTTGTTTAGCTCCTGTAGTGAGAGGTCTTAAAGAAATGTATTTATTTATTTTAAGGGGGTGGGTTTATAACAACCGGTTTAGAAGAGTTTGTGATGATGGTTTATTCATGAAGAGACACCAAAACACTGGAGTAACGACGGAGGGAGAGCATCGCCGCTGCTTTTAGGGTACCGTGCGTAGTATTTCGGAGATGCGTGACGTGTCCTGCTCTTTTTGTCTCCTGCAGGCGCTGCCTCAGTCAAACGGCCTGCCAAAGCATCCTATCCTGGGTGAGTATTAATATCCATGCTTGTCGCCTTCAGAGCTTCATGCTTCACTAGCTAAATCAGATATGTAACTATACGTCCTATGTGTGTGTGTGTGTGTGTGTGTGTGTGTGTGTGTGTGTGTGTGTGTGTATAAATACATCTGCATGGAGAAAATCTCGTTTTATATTAAATATTTATATAAAATTAAATAAGAATTTGTACATGTAAATATTTTAAATATTCTGTATGTGTATATATAGTAAATATACACAATGAACATGCATGCATTATGTACATTTATATAGCTTTATTATATACTGAATGTAAAAGTTGTATTTTGATACGACTGATCGCTGAGAAGGCAGCTCAAAGTGTGACGTTTCAGCATCAATCCAGCGCTTGTTTGGATATTTTCAGAACTCGCATGTATTTATTTTATGGATGAAACGATAAAAAGAACAGCGCTCAAAAAAGAAAAACTTGTAGCAAAATACACTACTGTTCAAAAAGAAGAAAAATAAATGATTGATCAGAAGTGATAGTAAAACCATTTCCATTTTAATGAAGGACTATTCTTTTGAACTCTTTATTCATCAAAGAAAATCGAGCAATTATTACAGGTTCCAAAAAAGTAACTTTTTCAGGATTTATATGTATTATTTTATCTATATATATATATATATATATATATATACATATGCATCTTGTCTGTCATCTCTCTGGCAAATTTAATTTTAGCTAACAGAAAAATAGCAATTTAAGTCCGAGCGTGAATTTATCCTGTCAAAATAAACCATAGAAGAATAAGAGGTTCACTTATTTCTAATATAGTGAGCTGACTAACAATCTATATTGAGTTCTTCACGGGTGAAACTATCGTTTCGTGACAGATTTCTTGTTGTTTTCTGATACGTCTGGTCGAGCGCAGCAAGTGCTAATCTAGACATTGTCCTTCCAAGCAGCTGAGTAACCGTGCAAGTTGTCTCTGTAGGGGAGGAAATCCATTCGCTAATCAAACTCCGCCCACAGTCACAATGACAGATCAGCACCCATCATCTGATCGACCCCGCATGAGAGACCCGCATGGCACACACACACACACACACACACACACACACACACACCGTTCAACCACTATTTATGTAAGTCCCTTTAAACTCTCTCTCTCTCTATGTATATATATATATATATAGAGAGAGAGAGAGAGAGGAAATCATCATTTATGCATTTAGCTGTAATCAGATGCTTCACTTTGAGTATCATTCTGTAAATACATGAGAGAGAAGACACACTAGATGGGAACCTGCTCAAGCATGGAAGTCCTGATGATAGTGACGTGAACCCAAACACTGCTGACCCTCCGAGCTGGTAACTAGTCAAGATGTTTACCAGAGTTAGCTGGCTAACTCGCTCAGCTGGCAACACCATCATCTGCAGAAGCGCTTTTAGCTCCGTTTCCTTCTTTTAGATCAGCTTTGCTTTTATCTAAGGCGTAGTCTTAACACTGAATGATACCGATCCGTCGTCGCCAGTGGATGGGGATTTCTTTATCTTCCATTGCTGGGGAAACTATTCACTTGGCTCTGATTGTATCGATGCACTTTTCTGTTGATGTTGGACTGAGATCTTGTAGATCACTGCTGTATGAAAATAAAAATATTTTGTTTCTCACCGTGTGCTTTCGTCACAATATTAGAGCGAGCGTTGCAATCTCCAGAAGAATGAATGAATGGTTTTGATAGAAATATTGCTCTTACTCATTCGTAATGTTTTTATGCAAATCGTTTTCTAAATATGCACCTGGGACATTCATGATATAAACTGAATCATTATATATGGAATTTTATTTTATTTTTCTTCTATTTTTTCCATTTTAAATTTTTCAGAAAATGTGTGTGTATATATATATATATGTAGTATATAGTATATATATATATATATATATATATATATATATGTGTATATATGTATATATATATATATATATATATATATATGTATATATGTATATGTATATATATATATATATATATATATGTATATGTTATATATATATATATATATATATATATATATATATATATATATATATAATTCTTTTTAATAAATCAGTGTGTTGTTTTTTTTCATTAATTTTATGGATTTAAAATCAAAAACATCTCTAAACTGTTTTTTTTTTTTTTTTTATGAAATCAATCAGAATTTTGTGGTTTAACATTCAGATATTAGTCCATATCACATTGTGAACTATTTTAGATGTATTCCTTTAAAATAAGCTCTGTGTAAATTATATTTTCATGACTCTTTTGTGCATCTTGAAATGATGGGGCCTCAGTTTTCTATTGTGCCTGAAGAAACTGGAAAATTGAAATATTCTCTCTCTCCAAGCTTTATAGGAGGCTTATTCGTGAGAACTGACTTGGAGAGAAATTTCTTCACCAGTGAGGTGAAACTCCAGTGAATGGGTGCCGCTTCAGAATGAATGTGAGTTCAAACGGCTGATAAAAATATTCATGAAATGAAACGCTGTCTATTTGTATATATAAATATATATAAAAACAAACCCATGAAGACTCCAAACCTTTCTTCTAGCTAAAATTCAAGTTCTCTATCCATAATATAGCTTTCTCCAGCACCCATTCACTGCAGAGGATCCACTGGTGCGATGCCAATTCTCTCCAAATCTGTTCTGATGAAAAATAATTAATATGTCTGGGGTTAGCGACATTGAATTTATGAGAACTTTAAGCAAGATACATTGGGTGTGGAGGCTCCAGGAACGGCTTCTGGAAAAACCTGTGTACAAAAATATTTCTCTTAAATGAAAGAAAAAAATTATAAGCACTGATTTTAAAGTTTATGTAAATTCAACCAGCTAAAATGTATACAAAAATATACGCTTAAATTATTTTTTAACCAGTTAGTTGTTTATGAACTAGTTTGTTATGATTGCAAAATCTATCGGAATGATTGCCAAAAACACGTTCAGTAAAAAAGAATGAAAGAACAGCGTTTATTTGAAATAGAAATCTTCTGTAACGATTATAAATGTCTACAATCACTTTTATTCCAAGTAGAAAAAGGAAAATAAATTTACAGGAGATAGGTTTTCTCACCGATGAGGAAGTTCCGATAAAGCAACCGAACACGTAAACGCAACGCTCATAGAATTTATTTACAATCTCTCTGAATGTAGAAAAGTCCTAACCCAAGATCATGACAGCGCA
>NC_056701.1:26439056-26444056 GCF_018831695.1 Puntigrus tetrazona
AGCTCATCTCCACAAATAGCACGCAGCTAAAAGTATCATAGTCCACTCTGATATTCCCCTGACATTAATCCTGATTGCCTCTGTGTGATTTCCCAGATGAGAACTAATCAGAAATGATCGGGGACAGATAAGCACATCACCTGGATTACGGCCCCCTCGAGGATCGAGGCGCTCGTGCTCAGATGAAGCGCTGCTGCGTTTGACCTGTGCCCTCCCGTGTTTAAAACCTCCTCCGCCGTGACATTTCGCCAACATCGGACTCTCATCAGAGTCCGCCGATCTAAAAAACACCGGCGTTAATGTCAACACCGTCAAAGCAGCTCAAGCAGGTGTGATCCGCCCTAAAATCAGCCTGTCATTGTCGCTGCCTCTGGTTACCGATTAGATGATAAAGCAAACGCGCGCAATAATTCGCTGCGTAGAGACAGCACGGTCGAGTTTTAAATGCGTCTAAAAATATGCGTAGCACATAGTACATTATTACATCAGGCTTCCCATCAAGAACCGTCAAATGAAAACAAGCTCGTGCTGGCTGCACGACGTGGCCTTGGTGAGAGAAAGGCATTTGTTTCGTAACTTTGTCTTTACAAAACCACTTCTTTCTACACCTGGATTAGATTTCTGAATCTGTATTGATGAGAAAAACGAGAAGACTCTAAAATACGCTATTAATGCTTATCGACTCGAACGAAGGCAAAAATAAAAATAACTCCTGATTATCAGTGCGTTCTAGCCTCGGGCTCAACCGAAAACAAAGCTCTGGCTACGTGTCGCGGGCATTGGGAGTTCGAATGAATTTAAATCAAGCTAAATATTTAAAGCGCTACACTGTTGTTACTACAGTAACAAAGAAAAGCCCGCCGAAGGTGACTTTGTGCTCACGTGAGATGAATATCAATGCGTTAAGCGTGGACCTGACATGAGCACCTGCTTTTGTGCGGCTGGAACTTTTTGCCGTGTCCGTAATGCAGCAGCTCTTTCGGGCGTGGATGTGTGCTGCGATCGGCCTGAACTAGTCAACACCTGCCGCCGCTCGATGCCTCTGTTCCTCCAGCTGCAGGTCACCATTACGTACATTGTTCACGATCAAAAGCCGAGCCTCTCGGACACGACCCCCAGGCCGCGTCCAAACCCAGCGGCCCTCAACAAACTTATTTATGTTTGGGTAGGCAGTGATCTTTTCATTCGGTGTCCGATGAAGGGCGTCAAACTCATTTTAGGTTGAGGGTCGGAAAACGTCCCCCTTGTGCAGGCCAAATTAGCATCTGTTAAACCTGATCGCTCACCGTACAAAATAATTTTAGTGAAAACTCGGGGTAGTGTTCGTGAAAATCACTTTTCATTTTCCGTCGGTCTTAGTACACAGCGCAGCTCTAGAAGAGTCGAGTTTTAAATAGGAAAAGTATCTTTTTGGTCATTTTCGAGCGTTGTGCTAACGGTCTAATCAGATTCAATGATGCTAAGCTACGGATAAAGCTACAGACAGACAGGAGATCGGCTGAATGGATTTAAAAACGGTAAAGCTCAACTGTTTAAACTTGGACAATGTTTTTTTTCAACTTAAAAAGGGCGTGTTCCCTTAAAGGAATATTTCGCTGGAGAATGAAAATTCTGTCATCATTTAGAGTCGTTCCAAATCTGTAATAATTTCTTTGTTCTGGCGAACACGAAGTTAAGATATTTTGAAGAAAGTTTGCAACCAGGCTGTTTTGGGCCACAATTGACTCCGTAGTATTTTTTCAGATTAGTCAATATCGTTTCGAGCCTGTAAGACCTTAGTTTATCTTAAGATATCTTTGCTGCGTTCTGAGAGCTCTGTGACTCTCTATAGACAGCGACAGTGCTACCGCGAACAAGGCTCAGAAACGGAGTGAAGAGATCATTAAAACAATCCATGTGTCATCAGTGGTTCGACCGTGCACTTTTACAAAGGTGCGAGAATACTTTTTGTCTTGTGAAGAAAACAAAAATAACGACTTTATTCAACAATTTGTGTCCTCCGCATCACTGTGTCGCGTACATACCATCAAAGACAAACTGTGGAATAAAGTCATTGTTTTAGTTTTCTTAGAAAGTATTCTTGTCACATCGTAAAATTACGTTTGAACTGATGTCACATGGATTTTTGAACAATTTCTTGGCTATGTTTCTGAGCCTTGTTCATGGTAGTACCCTTGCTGTCTATAGAGAGTCAAAGAACCCTCAGAATGCATCAAAAATATCTTCATTTCTGATCTAAAGATAAACGAAGGTCTTGCAGGGTTGGAGTTTTATTTTTGGGTGAACCATCCCTTACATTTTATCTGCAAGTTCAGTTTTTTACTCATAAGTTCATACAAGCACACGTTTCTTCAGCGGTGCTAGTTGTATGTATGCACATGGGATGGTCAAAATCCTGAAATATTTATTTTTGAGATCTGTGTTTTAAATCTCTGATATTTGAGTGTGGACTCAGACTTTGGCAGTTCACTGTATATATAAATATATTGCAGCCCTTTGCATCAGTTGCACTGTGAATGAGGCTCTCTCGGCTTCTCAAGCTGAGCCTCTGATCAAAAGCAAAGCCATTTCGGTAGCTAAGCGAACGCGTTTGTCCATATATAGTCCTCCGTAGAAGCAACGGCCAGCCAGTATGTTCCAGGAAGACGGCTCCAGGTCAACAGGATTGATGGTGCCATGTGTTCTTCATCACGAGGACTCAGGGGAGGTCAGTGACGGCTGCTGTTTTCTTCTGACACTCATTGATCTGTCCCTCCTGGTGTCTGATGACTGATCAGTGCGTCAGAAACCCGAGACAATAAGAAGTTTGAAGGTCACCTTGGGAAACGCTTCTGACTTCAACTGTTTCTCAACTTTTCTTGTGGAGAATCCATTGAGGGAATCCACTGAAGCTGTTGTTGTGAACATGAACCATGTTAACAAACCAAAATAAACCTTGACACAAATTCCCTTGTCAAAAACCCTGAAGGAACGCTGAGGAAATGCTGATCTGATTTTTGGAAGAGCTTGAATGAGAAAAGGTGGATGCTGTTCAGAAAATGAGGCAAATTTGTGTTTATTTTCTGAATAAACTCACTGTTAACAATACTGCTGTTTTTTTTGTTTCGTTTTTTGATTTATTTTTGCCCTATGGAGGGTGTAAGCATCCATATCCATCTTATATAACAACATTAAACAAGTATGTTTAATGACATGGGTATGACAGAGGTATTATAGTTTGAAGGTGGTTTATGAAGACACTGCCATTGTTCTAATAATGCAAAAGGCTTAAAAAAAACATACTAAATTGTGTTTTTTTGGAAATCTAAAAATGCAGCGTTTCCTGTAAGGGGTAGGTTTGGGTGCAGGGCTGGTGTAGGGCAATAGCACATAGTTTGTACAATATAAAAACCATTACGCCTATCCACGAAAGCCGTAAATGTTAACGTGATTGTGTGTAGGTGTAGCATACATAGTATGCATGTATAGTATAGAATGAGAACTGGGTACAGAAGCTTATTTCCACCAGAGAATGAAAACTATTAAAAAAAAAGGTAAGTTCAGTAAGTCTAGATGAGAGAAAAAATGGATCATTTCCTAGAAAAAGAATAGAAAATTGCGAGACGTTAACTTGGAATTTTGAGAAAAGACTGAATTGTGAGATGTAGTCTGAGAGAAAAAAAGTGATATAAACGCTCAGTTGTGATTAACTTAATTAATTAACAATTAACAGAGACATTGCAATTACGTCGTAAAACAAATAATGCAATTATGCTTCCATAAATAGATCATTTTTACTTTTTTTTGTGTATTATATTTTTAACATGTTTAGAAGGATTATTGATTTATTAAAAAAAAAAGGTTTTAACCGCATTAACCGAATTGAAAATATATTTGTTTGTTTGGTTGGTTTTATTTTCTTTACTGATTTCTATATTTTTTATTTATTTGAATGTTTGTCACTTATCCGGCCACGTGCACTTGATTCGGCGGGAGCAATCTTGCTTATCCCTGCGACAACAGGTTGCAAATTATGGAAGAAAACGTGTTATTAACGTATTTTCTTTTCTCGGCCGTAAGTAATCGAGGTTTGTTAGTCCGGAGTTCGAGGCGGAAATTGCCAATCGATGCTTGTGAAGAGCAAGATCTGACCTGAGGAGCCCGTGGAGTATCCCGTGAGCCTGGCTCACGGATCAATCGGCTGGCACCGGGATAAGACATCAGTTAGCTTGAGACCCGATCTGGGCCCCTCTGCTCAGGAAAAAAACATTTTCAAACAACTTTTCAGCACAGGTGAAGGCATTCCTCCGGCTTCGTGCTTCTGTAGCCCTGCGACTACAAACCCAGACATGAAACGTCAATCCAGATCCTTTCTCTTCCTCGCTTTGGCATTCTGTTGTACCCCTCTGCTCTCCCCTGTGGCGGCGTGTTTGTAGATTGAGAATCAGGCAAGAACCGGCTTTGGAACCGGCCTTCGTCTCGACAGCCAATCGGCGCGCGGACCAATGATCTCATTTCGTCTCGTATTTCTGCTCTAGTTGCAGCGCTCCCTCCAGAGAGTTCCAGTCCCAGGAAACACGCTCGAATACAATTCACACACACGCACACGCTCGCTCGCGCACGGAGCCGGACGGAGAGATCAAACGCGAAAACGTGAGCGAGGCTGCGCATGCAAAAGCGTTTTATTGGTTAATTTAGTCAAACTGTGATTTGTGTTTGCGGACGGGGGTTTTGCGAGCAGAAACACCTGCAGTGTTCGCCCGCTCCCTTCTGCTCCACACACCTGCACTTCACCGATTTCACCTCCGACTGAATGACACCTCCTGCGCTACAAGGAGAATATTTCATAGCACATCAAAAATCAGACATTAAAGGCAAGAATCCTTTTCAAATTCTGACATCCTCGCATCGCCTCTATGACAAAGCCATGTGCGTTTCATCACCTGACGCCTTTTCAGACGCAAAAACGAATTTAGGATTGATAAAAATGGGTTTATGCAGTTGAAGCGCTAATTTTTCTT